>NW_006911337.1:0-141183 GCF_000523455.1 Bipolaris oryzae ATCC 44560 | reverse complement strand
TTAGTAGATATTAAAACGCTAAAAATAAATAGTAATTAGAATAATTAAAATTATGTCAGAAAGGCTCTAATACTATAAGTAAAACTTATTATTAAACAAGATGAGTTTAATTAATAGTTTCTTTAGCTTAAGGTATTTTTAATTAAATAACTATACTAGTTAATAATAATCTAATAAATATAAATTATACTAGATACTAGAAGCTATCTAGATTATTAAATTTATTAAGATAACTCTAAAATATATAATACTACAAATATTTTAAGTTAGTTTAAAAGAAATAAAATTAAGTTTTATCTATATTCTTCTTATAACCTAGAATTAAACCTTATAGAAAATATTTAGAACTTATTTAAAGACTATTTAAATATAAGAAAAATAGATTTTTTAGGTATAAGACTTAATAAAGAGAGTATTAAAACGTTTAAATAAGTAATATTAGAAGAGTAGTAAGCTATTCTATAAGAGGTAATAGATAACTATATTTTATCTTTACCTAGCTATTGTAGATAAGTAATAAAAGTTAAAGGCTAGTATTCTAAGTATTAGTAGCTATAAATACTTAGTTATTAATAAAAAATAGTTTATATTAAAACAAGATTTCTCTTTTTTAATCTTTAAAAGAATAGCTTAAAACTCTAAATTTCTTATCTTTAGAGTCTACTTTATAACTTATCTTGATTTTAAAAAAAAAGATACTCTTAATAAAGAGATAATCTAACTTAAAGTTACTATTTTTTTATAGCTCTACTTAAGAGCTATTTTATATCTTAGCTATACTAACTAAGTAGGTACTAAGCTTATCTAAATATGATAAGAGCCTCTTAGGAAAAAATAAGCTAGCCTAATTAGGAATAGCTCTGATATTTACCTAGCTACACTAGTTTAATAACTAGAACTTTTAAGAATATATTATTTCTATGTCACCCCTCTGTATATAGAAAAACAATAGAAAGAAAGTTAAGTAATAGATAAGATTTTATATAGTGCTCTTAGGGATGTCTACGTATATACCTAAGATATAAAGTGATAGGTTTCTGTCTACGGCTATGTCACTCGCATATCTTCGCGTACATTTTTACTTCTAGCCTCTAATTCGGGAGGGATGTTAATGGCCACTATTCTGTATCTTTACATTGGCTTAACTCTCCATATCCATGATTTGACCACAGCTCATGTGTATGAACACCTAGCTGCTGCTTTTCGACTTGAGATACATCCATGTACAGCGTGATTCCGTTGAAAGGGCAGTCTTTTCCTCTAGTAGACTTCGTCGACCTGTGTATCAGCCATGCGATTACAGCAGCCGTGATTCCAAAGATTACTACGCCAACCCTAATGCCAGCTTGTGCCCTGTACTAAGACTCACTAATGAGATGTCTCCTTTTAAGACGGAGGATGAGGTAAGCGTCGAGGTTGATAGTATTGTGGCTGAGGAAGTGGGTGTCACTGACGAAAAGGGTGTCGCTGAGGGGAGAGTCGATGTCGGATCCACAGTTGCTGCGACTTGGAAAATGCTGCTATTATTATCGCGATAGGTCTTTTCCCTACAGCACTAATCTTTTATTCCATAGTTGTGAACGCCTGCACTGCCTCATTCGTTGGCGTACTATATCGTCCTATCAGCGACATACTAACATGTAACATTAGGAATCATACCTTTAGCTTGTTACAGAAATCTCCAAGACCGTACTGACTATTCTAAAGCGGGTCTGTACAGCCCTGTCTTAACTAAACTTACTTACCCTCGTTATTCTCATTATATACTATATAGTTCTAATAGAGACTATTTTCTATACAATCATCGTCTCTAATATTAATGTCTCTAGCACCACTATAGCTCGTTATACAGCATGCGGAATGTTTTATCGTATTATTTTATAGTTAGAAAGCTGTGTTGAGAAGGGCAGTCCCGTTACGGCTATAACAGTAGCTAGCTACACTAGCAATCTATAATATAATAAGAAGGAGAAGGTGTAATATTATAAACTTTAAGAAAGTTTAGCGGGGATTAAAGGAATCCTATACTATAATGTAGATTACATAGAGCAGACGGGTATGAAAGTGGCATATTTGTAGGATGCCTTCCTGGCTGAAAGTGGTCCTCAGCCTTGCACCTGGGGACTTGTCGAGAATCCTTCGCTAGCACAGATAACAAAATGTGCTTATGTAGGTATAAGTACGTAGTAGCAAGGCAGGATGAGTAGGTTGGCTAAGCTATCGTCGTTTCATGTAAGCACACGGAACATGGCGAACTATGTTTTTACATACTCGTGAGCCCATCACTAACAGAATGTATGCACCGGCTCCACCTGCTTCCCTGGAGTGCTGATTATACTACTACACAAAAGGGGCTGCCGCGCAGCAGGTGGTCCCAGTTTGCAATTCAGACCCAAGATCTTCGACTTACCTTTAGCTCAGTTAAAGAAAGCAGCGACTATCTTCAACATCAAGAAGAGCCGCATAGTTTTTGGTGTTGTCCCGACGAAAACAGTGCTCTGTCGCCTAAGCAATCACCCTATTATCTTCGTTGTTAAAGCCGACAAGCGGTATAGTTGTGGGCGCATAGATGTCTGCCAAGTATTCGTTGCGAGCAAAAGCAGCACATCAGAAAAATGAGAAAGCCGAGCGACGAGACACTTCTGGTGGATACCGACCTTGAGAAGAAGTTGTGTGGATGGGAGAGCTCAGGCAGCCGGACAGGTGTTTCGCGATCTGAACCTCAAAGTCAGAACGCTGGCTTTGCAAAGATTCCTCGAAGGTGCTACGGGTCGCATATCCTTGAACGAGAGCGCCGGAGGTGCCATTATACAGACTGTCAGCTGTGGAAACTCCTTAGCAATCTTCTACGATGGCTTAAAGCTGAGCCAGGCCGACCTTATCAAGGGCCTAGTTTCGATCGAACGCACTTTTGGAGACATACGATCAATGTCAGTTCCATATTGCCATTTCATGCTTCCTGTTACTTTCACGCACAGAAAGCTCGAAGATGCCATGGACCGACACATGACCAACCAGCGCCCCACTGCCACGTACCTTCCAGACCCGTTCAAGTATCTGGCTGAGATCAATGGAATATCGCCAGAGCAATTGAAAAAGCAGGTTCTCAACATTCGCTGTGTCGTTTTTGGAGTCGGGTTCTTCATGGCTTTGCCAGTGCTGCTCGCCGCAGACCCCCGGCAACGTCTGAGATGCCCAAAAATGAATCCAAGTCGAACTTACACCCCTCAAGGTTGTCTGGCCTGGGGCGGAAGCGCAATGTCAATCTGTCCGGTGGATGCACCAGGAGGCTATATGCCTATAGGAATGACAATGCCTGGTGTAGATATCTTTGGAACTAAGAGTGGCTTTACCAAAGAACAACCGTGGATTTTCCAGGACATGGATACGGTTGAGTTTTACGATGTTACCGAAGAAGAATACGATGCTGAGATGATGAGGTTTAAATCAGGAAGCTACAAATACAGGGTGCAAGAGAGCACCTTTGACTTGGCAGAACACAATGAGCTATTGAAGAGTACAGCTGACGAAGTAGCTTCACTGCTGAAAGTGCGCGGAAAACTTCAAGACGAGATGGCGATTAAGGAGAAGAAAATCTTGCAAGAGTGGCTGGAGAGCAAAGCTGCGGGCAACGAAATCCTGGACGACATAAATACTGACAGTAAGTTTATTTTAAGTTCAGCCTGAATCTATCCCACACAGTTCCCATCGTGTGTAGCTAGTACCAACAACATTAGATCCCAACCCCCACATCGTTGAGTCTCCCGTAAACGCCAACGTCTGGAAAGTTCCAGTAAAGGACAGAGATGTCATAAGAGCCGGACAGAAGCTAGCTATCCTCGAAGCTATGAAGATGGAGATTGATATATGTCTGGATGCCCACATAGAAAAGGCCACCGTACAGAAAGTGTTGACCCAACCCAGCGATACAGTAGTTAGTGAAAGACCTTTATTTGTTGTTTCGAAGTTTTAACAACGGTAGCTTGGACTTATTTGTATATTATTCACGCTTAGCCCTTGCTGTAAATGTCATATGAATTGTTTCATAGGCATGTGCGTTATCTCTATATTCATAAACATTTTGTTACCAAGGGAGTATAATGCATACGTCTTGTACTGGTCAGGCTAAGGCTATCAAGGCTGCAACTTCATGGCATGATTGAAAACGCATTGTTGCTACCTCACTAGCATCGTCCCGTCCTTATTGCAGTAGATAATATTGTAGGAATTAGCCATCACTACGACATGTCATAATTGTCTTGCGGTCAATTGGAAAGTTGTTGTTTTTACTGTACTCATGAGCATGATTTAAATCGCTTCTATCCTGGCACTGTATCTATTGTTTGGTCAAAAACAATGCAGTATCGTGGTAACGAATAGGAAACGTCGTGGAAGCGCATTGAACGTCTGCTTGTAGAGTAAACTCATCTTTGATCTGGATATCGTAATAACTATCAATTACTTTCTCGAAAGCCACTTTATTTCTAGATCAACTTCCTGAACATCACCATAAAAAGACGAGAAATAAGGGTATCTAATGAATTAAATATGTAACTTCTAAAACGACAGTAACTATAGACCAGACTTGGGCTACTCTTACTACGCATATACTTATACAGACCTAGAAATCCTTAAGTACTCCATCCTCTCGAAAAATTAATACGTACCCAACTCAAGAGAAGAGGATGACTTACCGATTACCACGACGTCCTGGCAATGGGGGTGGTATGAGCGGGTTGCCATAGGCGTCTGTGTTGAGGGCTGCGCGGCAGTCGGGACAGTACCATTTTGCACGGCGGGAAGGTATGTCATCTTCGGTCATGTTCATACAAGGAAGATGGAACCATTCCCTGTCACACTGCTGGTCGTTAGCTGAGATGCTGCGGCTCTGCAAAGGTAAGCTTACATTGTTATCGCACGAGATCATGGCTCCATAGCTGACATCATCACAGATACAGTATTTCGGCTCATCTGGATCAATGTCGTCTGCCACTTCGACCTCTTCTTCCGTCTTCCTCTTTCTTTTGTTTTTGCTACCTTGGGCGCGCTTGACATTGGTGACGGTCTTCTGGCCATTTTCAGCAGCAGTGACTTCCCCTTTTGGGGGCGGTTTTCTTCGCGAGCTAGTGCGGGTGGGTGCAGGAAGCGAGGGGTTTACTGTAAAAGAGGATGCAGGTTGGCTAAAGACACTATGACGACGGGTTTCGCGAGTGATCCTACCTTGTTCATTTGGTTTTGGTTCTTCGCTCTGGGCTTTGGGCGCGGGCAGATGTCCGCGGGCGGAACGGGGGCGCAAGGTCGGGGGCGCAGCAGCGTCTGTAGCAGACTCCGGTACTGGTGTAGGCGTCTTTGAAGTCGTCAGAAGCTGAGAAGCCTCGGGTGGGGTATGTACTTTTGGTACGAGCGATTCGCGACGAGACCTAGTCGAAGCTGCTGTTGTGGCGGCCAGAGCAGGAGCTGGCGCAGGGACAGATTCATGATCTGGAACTTGCGTGAGTGCTGGTACTGGGGACGGCGACGCTTCTGGCATAGCTAGAGACCTTTCAGATAGCGCTGGCGATGTCCCCAGAGGCGTCAATTCGGGACTCAGCTCAGGACTTAGCTCTCGTAGTGCAGCCCTATCAGCAGCTTTTGGGGTACTTGGACCGGCCGTTGCAGGTGGCACCTGTATAGCATTTCCATCGGTTGTAGCATTGGCAGACTCTATATGCTGTGCAGAAATATTTGCCAGCGGAGAATGAACAGCAGAGATGGAGAGATCTCGCGGTGTGGAAACAGTGGAGCCAGGAGTCGGTATCGGTGAGGAGGCAGCATTTGGTGCCGGGGCGATGAGCTGCAGTCGTGCGCGCTTTGATTCTGGTGGTTTTGTTGCGCTGTCTTGAGTGCCTACAGATGCTTCTCGCATGACTTCAATGGAGCCATCAGTAGCAAGGGGTGGAGATGCGTCACGTTTGCGTTTGGTGGCGAGTCTGGTTATTGACTTTCTCTTCTGGCTCGTAGGTGAGGTGACAGTGGAGTTGAAGTTTAATTCTTTAAGCCCGTCGGCAGCCTCTTTGATCTTTTCGGACGCGCCGATGAGCTCTTGAGCATCCTGCATGGCTTTTTGGCGTTGCGACGTGCGATCGAGTCTCTTTCCATCCTCGGACGTTACAGGCTTGAGGCGAATGCTTACGGGGCCAGTTTCATCTTTTGCTTCCTCCTCGGCAGGCTCGGTGGGCGCAGGTGGGTTGGCCGGCTGTGGAGCATGCGAAGAAAGGGTTCCCAGACCCGAGGCAGTCATGATCTGTTGCAATGTTTCAGGCTCCTCATCGAGGAAGGGTTCACCTGTGGCCTCACACCGAGCCTTTTCCCTTTCATAGTCGGCCTCTGTGCGGTGCTTTTTCTCGAGTTCGCGAATCATCATGGTCTGGCTGGGCGTCCACACGGCGTTCTTCTTCATTTGCTTGCGCAAGACAGCCATTTCGTACTCGGTCAGCTTCTTCCACGGCGCCCACTTGCTACCCGGCTTCGCGTCTGCTGGTGGAGGAGCAAGCTGTGCGAGGGCATTGCTGGTAGATATTCCGGCTATGGAGCTGTGTACGTTTGTGCCCAGCACACCCGCAGCACGCGCTCGACCGCCGGCTGGTCTCGAATGCCTATCCCTGTCCTGCTTGCGCCTTCGAGGGGATGCAACATGAATAGCCGATGCGTCGTCCGAGTCGCCCGAAGAGTCTGATGCATCTCGAGCCCGACCGCGGCCTCGCGCAGTAGTAGTCTTGCGGTGTCGATGGCGCTGGCGCGAGTTGCTGGCGCCATGGCGGCCGGCGTCAAAGTTGAGGCGCAGATGGGCAGGGCGTTCGTAGTTGCGGTATACGGGGCGGAGTGCACTGGGAGAGACGGGCGGGGGCGTGGGATCGCGCGAGGGAGGCTGGGGTTGGGCCTGGAGCTTCCGCTTGATAACCGACGAGCGCTGGCAATGGCGGACAGTGACCTCGTACAGACGCGAGGCCTCGGTGTAGGCAAACTCGCGCTGGTTGATGGCCTTTTGGAGGTGGTGGGCGATTTGCTTGCGCAGTAGCACGGGGTCAGGGCGGTCTTGTTCAGCCAGTGTGGGCAGGCGGCCATACTGGACCGTCAGCTCGTGCACCTGCTGGACGGCGTCGGCGTAGGTCGAGTCGAGGTCGGCGATGAGGGCCAGCGAGCGCACCAGGTCCGAGGGGAAGAATTCGGTGTAGTCGAGAAAGTCATTGACGGTTGTCTGGGCGTCTGGATTCGGGGCGGGTTGGGCCACGTCAGGCGCATCGTCGGCTTCAGACATGGCGCATGGCGGAGAGGTCGAGTGGTGGGAGGCTGGCGACGCACGCGTCAGACCTTGCAGCCACGCGTCAACTAAGTCGTTGGTGAGAACCAGGGCGATTGTGAGGGTGCGGGATGCGGGATGCGAGGAGCGATATGCGCGGGTCGTGATGGGCTGCCGTTGCTGACCTGGTCGCAAACGTTGGAGGCACTGGGGGTGTGAGTGTCTAGCCCGCTTTGGCCGCCGCCCGTGCAGATCCCTCTCACCACCGAACCCATGGGGCATGCTCCACCCCGCTCTGTCGTTCCGTCTCTCGACCGTATACATGGTGCTGTATACGTATTATTATCATTATATCCGTGTCTGTATGTCTAGCTATTTATACGTCCGGGGCCAGACTGCATCCAAAAGAAGCTTACTGCCAGCAATCCGTCACAGACACCGCTCTCTGCTCCGTCACCGCTGCACTCACCTGCGTACATACCTCACCACACCCGCCCCCTCCCGAACTCCGCTCTGGTACAACACCATATATGCAATGTCGCTAGGAGCCATCATGGCCACCTTCTCTTACCTCTACCCCTTGCCGTGTTTCCGCGATACACCAACATTTCCTCAAGAACCGTATCGTCGCATCCTGTCTATCTTTCGTGTACCTAACTACTGTGTACACTCGTCCCCTCCCTTGACCTGCTTGGCCCCTGTCTTTCTCTACAGCTACCTAGTTTTCTCCAACAAGGCTGACATGAGCCATCTTGTTTCGCACTGCCTTGTGCCTTTTTCTTTTCTGTTCTTTTCTTTTCCTTGTTCTGTCTTCTCCATAGCAAGAATAGGAAGCACTCTGCTCTTCCGCTCCTGAGCTAGTTTGTTAGCCTGGTGGTCCATGATGGTCGTTTGCCGTTTGCTCTTGCCCCATCCATCTGCCTAAGCGCAACGCCCACAACCAAACCCTCCCCCACCTTCCTTCGCAAGCAACCTTTCTCTGCTCATACATCACACAATGCTGTCTCTAGAGCGCCTCGAGAAGCTACGTGGGCTGATCAAGTCTGACGTCGATGCTCTACCCGACCGCCGCATCTCGCCAGATCGTATGTTTGACGACTCTGACTCCTCTGGCGGTGTGCCTCTCGAACCTCACCTTCTAGACATGCCTCTCCCCCAACAGTACACATCAGAGGAAACGGTTACATCTCTGGCGACTTCGGTTTCTGCCCCAACTGCTTCCTTGACGGAAAACTCTGCCCACCAATCCCTCTGGACGAACAACGCCTCAAGCTCGTTCAATCCCAGTCTTGACTCCATGCGCATCTCCGACCCTCCATCCCCTCCTCATACTCAATATCCTCCCACAAGCAGTCTTCAACGTGGAGAGCTAGCTTCAACACGTGACCATTTCACACCGATCCAAGCACTGGCCAAGTATCCCTACACGTACTGCAACAAGAGCCACATGCAAACCATTGCCTCTGCTTTTTTCGACCAGGGAAAATTCTGGAATCGAGTTTGGCATGTGTAAGTGGATTTGACAGCCATCACCTACATTCGCATGTTCACTGTCAGAAACATGCCCCATGAACAGTGGCCCCTGGTGAACGCTAGCATGAAACAAAGAGACCCCCTACCCCAACTTTCCTCTTTTGGCTTCTTTTATAGGCGACAAACATTGGCTGACTGTAATAGTTACTATGTCTGGCCCACCGACTCTTCCAAGCCTACCCTCCTCGTCCATGAGAACCAGGTGCAGGCTCTGCTCACTGAGATCAATCACCAGCTTCAACTTGACCTCCGCATTACCAATCACCAACGAGAGGAACGCCTGGTGACAAGCTTCCCTGACCATCCTCGGTGCTTACCAAGATATCTTGGGCGCTCACAATCACGCCAGGATATAGAAGATATGATCGCAATCGTACCGAATGAGACACATCGAGCCATCGGAGAACCCCCTTATCCAATTCTCCAGCCTGCCGAGTTGGAAACTTTCAACCAGTTAATGGAGGATATTGCACAAGTGCAGAAACAAAAGGGAAAGGCGAAGGCCAAGAGACAGCAAGACCGTTTAGCCAAGAACAAGATAATGGCGGGGCAGTTCAAGCGCGCGCAGAGGCATCTAGGGCTCCGTGAAGTCGAGCAAATACCCACATCAGCAGAATCTAGGTCATCTCCAGCTGTCGATCCATCTATACCTGCCCCATTCATGTTCGATCAGTCCGTAGTCTTCGTTTGTGTCGATGTTGAATCGTACGAGGGAGCTCATCACAAGATCACCGAAGTCGGAGTCGCTACACTGGATACACGAGACCTGCAAGGCGTCGCACCAGGCGAAAATGGAGAAGCATGGAGAGAGATGATTCGAGCTCGCCACTTTCGCATCAAAGAGTACAAGCACCTAGTAAACCACCTCTACGTCATAGGACACCCTGATGGCTTCCTGTTTGGCGAATCTACGTTTATCTCGCTCATTGAAGCCGCACAGAGTGTTGCGGCCTGTTTTCGAGCGCCATTCGGGGATATCGATACGCCGACTGAGCAGTCGAGTGAGAAGCGCAACATCGTTCTCCTTGGGCATGACACGCTGAGCGATATTCGCTATTTGCAGCAACTCGGTTATGACCCAGTAAAAGAGGAAAATATCCTTGAAGTCATGGACACGGCCACGATGTACCGCGTCTGGCACTGCGATCAACAGCCCACCAAGTTAGGCAACATACTGGGCGACTTCGACATTGTTGGATGGAAGCTTCATAATGCTGGCAATGACGCGGTATACACGCTACAAGCAATGCTGGGAATCTGCGTCCGTGAAGCTACGACTCGTGGCTCTCTGGGCTCCGAGGGGATGCTTGAGACTGACAAAGCTGCTGAGAATCCTACTGTTCGAGAAAGGGCTAACCAGGAGGCTCAAGCTGATGTGGCAGGCTGGAGCGAGCATCAAGCAGACGGTCATTGCAGTCCGCCAGTGCCGCATGCTGCCGATCTCACAACAGATACAATGCTGACACATTTCGAACAGGCGGCTGTGCCACAGTACGATGGCTCGTCTGAAACAGCAGCGTACGATGAATCATGGCACGGTCAGACGAAGGATGCAGGGTTGACTACGAAAGCGACTCATGCTCAAAAGCAAGGGCATTGGCAGGACCTCTTAGATGTATCGGCGAATATGGCCAGCTCTGAAAGCATTCCCAATGTAAGCCTGCAACCGCCCCACTGCTCTTTGTATCGGAGAATTACTAATGACTCAGCAGATGCAATACTATTGGTGAGTGAGTGGCATGATGGGAATTGTATCGGCAACGAGTCGGAGGATGCTAGCTATGGGCTCATGCGCACAGTGTACTTCTCTTTTCGGTTTTTAGGTGCGGCTAGGCATGCAAGTAATCGTGGCCCGCAATTGACATCGGAGCACTAGTGATTGCAGTCAGAATACCTTCATGGCTCCTAGTGGTATAGCAGACGTCGGCGAGTGACGTTAGCTGTGCATATGCAGCTCCCGACTTGTACCGTTATTAAATCTCGTTAGTGTTTGTGCCGTTTGAGTGTGCTACTAACCGCGTACGTGGTATAAGTTTGACGACGATCTGCCGGATGCGATTTAGCTAAGCGTGCCCTGTCACCGCTTTCTGCCCAAGCAGTTAGCTTCCTACTGCCGGGGTACGGCCGGGCTCAGTGTGAGACCAACGGTTCTTCCACCAGTCCATTATTAACCCAGCTCGTCCGCCATCGCAATGGCGGGAAGGCTGCTTTATCGTATTGCGTTTTCGCATTGGGCTCATCTCCCTCGACGTCCTGGTTTTGTCCCTATTTATTTTTTAATCCTATTTTGCCCCCTCGCGCAGCACTACCTGGACCTGTTATGACGACGTGCCGGACATAGCAGCCTCCGAAAAGCCCGTTTCCTTCCTGGATCACGAGACCCAGAGAGTCATACAGCCTTACGTACCATGCAGGACTCCATGTCGCCGAACCGTTCTTCAGGATCGCGCGGACCTTTTCCAGAAGACAATGGATTGGCAAGCAATGATCATGTCAATTGCGAAGAACAACCAAATGCATCAAGACCATCATCTTCTGCGAAAAAGAAGAGCAGTACAGCATGGTGGAAGACGAGCCTGTTCAGCGGCATGATCAAGGATGTCCGTCGACGAGCACCTTTCTACTGGAGTGACTGGAAAGACGCATGGGACTATCGAGTCGTACCCGCGACCGTCTACATGTACTTTGCCAACATCCTACCCGCACTCGCTTTTTCCCTCGACATGTTCGAAAAGACGAAGCAAAGCTTTGGCGTCAATGAAGTGCTACTCGCCTCTGTGTTGGGCTCGGTCGTCTTCTCGCTCGCAGCAGCACAGCCGCTCGTCATTGTAGGCGTTACGGGCCCGATTACCGTCTTCAACTATACCGTGTATGACATCATTGTACCGCGCGGCACAAACTACTTTGCCTTTATGGCGTGGATTGGGATTTGGTCGCTTATCTTTCACTGGATTCTGGCGGTTACCAATTCGTGCAATGGATTGCGATATGTTACGCGGTTTTCATGCGACATCTTTGGGTTCTATGTTGCGTTCATCTATTTACAGAAGGGGATTCAGGTCTTGACACGACAGTGGGCAGTCGATGATGCGTCGGCGTACCTGTCCATTGTGGTTGCGCTGCTGGTCACGGCCGTGGCGTACTTGTGTGGTGTAATTGGGCAATCATCGCTTCTGCAACGCCATGTAAGGAAGTTCATCGAGGACTACGGTACCCCCTTGACCGTGGTATTCTTCACGGGCTTCGTCCACGTTGGCAACATGTCAGGTATCGAGCTGCTCAAGCTACCCACCTCCAAAGCCTTCTTCCCTACGACCGATCGCGGATGGTTCATTCACTTCTGGGATATCAGTGTCGGCGACGTGTTCCTCGCTATCCCGTTTGCCATTCTCCTTACCATCCTCTTCTGGTTCGACCACAACGTCTCCAGCCTTATCGCACAGGGCACAGAATTCCCTCTCCGCAAGCCGGCAGGATTCCACTGGGACTTATTTCTCCTGGGTCTAACAACCGGTGTCGCCGGTCTCCTCGGTATTCCCTTCCCCAACGGCCTCATCCCCCAAGCCCCCTTCCACACAACCTCCCTCTGCGTAACCCGCACCCTTTCCGCCGGCGACCAAAGCGACGACGACGACGAAGCAAACAAAGGCCACACCCGCACCGTCGTCGACCACGTCGTCGAGCAACGCGTCTCAAACCTCGCCCAAGGCCTCCTCACCCTCGGCACCATGACCGGCCCTCTACTCATCGTCCTCCACCTCATCCCCCAAGCCGTCCTCGCCGGCCTCTTCTTCGTAATGGGCATCCAAGCCCTCGAAGCCAACGGCCTCACCCTCAAACTCCTCTTCCTCGCCCGCGACCGCCACCTCACCCCCAAATCCGAGCCGCTACTCCGCATCCAGCGCCGCTGGGTCATCTGGGCCTTTGTCGCCCTCGAACTCATTGGCTTCGGCGCCACTTTTGCCATAACCCAGACCATTGCCGCAATCGGCTTCCCCGTCTTCATCTTCCTCTACATTCCCATGCGCACCTGGCTCATGCCCCGCTTTCTCACGCCCGACGAGTTGGCCGTTTTGGATGCCCCCACCGCCAGTCCGTTTACCATGGAGAGCGTCGGCGGAAATCATGGTGAGGTGCTTGCTGAGATGCAGCCTGTGACTGCGTTACACCTGGGTGATGAGGCGGAGAGGGGGCAGAGCATGGCGAGTGGGGTTGGAGAAGCGGAAGGAGGAGGAGGGGGTAGGCGGAGGAGGAGTTTTCCTAATACGAGGGGTGAGGGGGTGGATGATATTGAGAAATCATAGGTTTTGTCCTATACGTAAATGGTAGCGTGTTTTTTTTTGGGGGGGGGGATTATCGGGGCGGATAGATGAATTGAAATGAGGGAGTTATATGGACAACGAGGAAAGAATGGAATTCTTTGTCTCCTCTTTTTTTTCTTTTTTCCAATTACTCAGAGTCTAGTGTTATCTTTAACAAATACATCTGTATCTTTGATGTCTGATTCTTATGAAAAACTGCGACTGTTACCTTAACATTGGTTTGCCGCCGATATCTACGCGACTGAGTATTATACGACAAAGTTTGCCTGTAGACTGGCCAGCAACGGATCCAAGTACTCTACGCCCATCGTTGACATGTTATGCAGAAAGAAAGAAGACTTGGTAATTTCATAATCATGACCGTATTTTATCACTGCTAGTAGTACAAGGAACCGACCACTATTATCTATTACCGAGCTGCCTGCAACGCTCCTTGCCAACACATAAGAAATGAGACAAATATGAAAAGAAGAAGACAAGATAATTTCAAAAAAAAGTCTCTCAAAAGGCTGTATAATTTGCATTTGAATCTGCTGCCTTTGGCTTTGACTTTTAGCTTCTTTTTAGCTATTAATGCAGCTGTGGAATTATATCTAACAAGAACCCCCCTTCCCCCCCAAAAAAGAAGACAAACAAAGAAGAAACGGTAGTAACAAAAAAAACAAACGAAAATTGATGAGAGCGGAGGTAGAAAAAGAAAAAAAGTCTAGTTACGCGACAAAAGGGAGAAAAAAAGACGAGGAGTTGGAGATGATGCATCAGAATGCATCGAGTAGGAAATACCGTGAGAGTATCAAGAAAAGAGTGAGAGAAAAATGCACAAAGGGAATGACATACCCATCCGTCCACGCCTCTTCCAAAACGCCTCCCTGACCACTTCTTAGTATGGTGCTTTACGCACACCCACCTCCTCAACATCCCCATCCTCGGCATCCGCATCATCAACACCAATGCTATCCAAGAAGCCCGAGAAATCCGGTTTGGAAGGGCCAAGGATGAGTTTGCCTGCGCTGCTCCTTCTCCTGTCTCCACTCCGGCTCCGGCTGGTTCCGCTCTTAACGCTTCGCGCCTGGTTCGCCATGCCGCCGTTTGACGTGGTGCGAGGCCGCGAAGCAAAGTCTCGGGAATGGATGCCACCATTGGCACTTGCCTTGAGGTCTTCTGGGATGGGAGGTACCGGAGGAAGGTTGTCCAGGGTATACGGTTGCTCACGAGGTTGTCCATTTGACTGCGTCGACGTGGCTGTCAGCGGGCGGGGTGTCGATGTCGCAGCGGGTGTGGCTGTGGAATCGGAGTTCTGAAGGTACTGGGAGTCTCCAGCTGGGTGTGTGGTGATGAAGGACGCATCGGAAAGTGAATGTACACTAATGAGCGATTCCGAGGTTGTCGATGCATGGTCAGAAGAGGATTTGCGGTGGCGCCGTGATGGAGCGCGAACTGAATAGCTTGTCCTGGGTGCTGCGCCGCTGGAGGTGGATAGAGCACGCCTGAGGTCGTCGACACGCACAGTCGAGCGCATAGATGAGGAACTGTTGGGTGTACCGCCAGGACTGCGGCTTCGGTTTGGCGAGGAGAGACGACCCGCCAGACCATAAGCGGCGGATGGGGGTCTGCTCTGCGCTCGCCTGGGACTGGGAGCAGGGGAGCTCGCATTGCTGTCAAGATTTCCGTGTGGAATGTTGACACCAAGAAAGTTGTTCTTAGTGTAGTGAGTCCCGGACTTGGACCCAGAGATAGATGCAGATGTAGAGTCTTTGCTGTGGCTAGCTAGACATTCGTCACGAGACCATTGCGACATTAGATCCTCCCGCACTTTGAATGACAATTCAGGGGTATCCCTAGGAGCCATTGGTTGTACTGGTTGGTGGATTGCTGGAATCGAGCCGTTTGCACCCCCTCCACGGCTGGGCGACCCTGGGGGCGAAGTGGGCGGAGAATGTAGGGAAGTCGAATAACCTTCCGATATCTTCTCAACTAGTGCCTCTAGATTGTCAAAGGGCCTGAGGGCCTCGTTCTGAACAATCTCTGGAGGCACTGCAATCGGTGTTGGGTGTGGCGTTTCAATCAAATCGATGGGCATAGGTGGGACATTGATGCTCTTCATCCATAGACCCTTCTGGTTCCTACGCGTAATCTCATTGTGCAACGCGCGTCCAACCGAAGACACCTCAAAGTCTAGGGCCGCACTAAGTGCCCAGAGGTAGCCATGCACCAGACTTCCTATGCGCAACTTGGCGCCAGGATCTTCTATGGTCGCGATATCCTCTTGTAGTCGCATGATCATTGGCAACCCGCTCCTTGCAGCGTTGACGCCTAACCGGTTGACTAAAGTGGTAAGAAGGAGGTGCAGAAGCAAGTAGTCGGCTTCCGAGTCAATAAATTGATGCGCGTTTTCATACACAGCCAGATGGAGTAGAGGCAGAAAGGTATCCTTGCCACGCTTAGATACCCTCTCCCTCGTAGAGGCGTTGGAAACCGCCCGTCTGGACAGTGAATTTTTGTCGTTGTCCTTCTCCTTCCGTCTGTAGTTGTCTACAATCTTCAGGTCTTCCTTGTCCTTCTCGGCATTCAGCCAAGTGACCAACGCGTCGACATACGCCTTTCTGACTCGGCCGCTGGGGTCACGCAGTAGCCACTGCGAGCCTTCCCACACACTGACGCCAACTTTGCTTCGCGACACCGAGGCTGGAGAACCGTCTGGTTTCTTCGCGTTCGCCCTCTTCAAGATGGCCTTGACGGCGTCGAGAGCCGTGATGCGTGCTGTCTCAAATGAGAAGAATCGGTCAACATGAGTCTTCTCTTGCATACTGATTGAATCCGCAACAGCCTCCACGGCGCCTTCAGGGTTCTGGATGGCTTCAGCAGTAGTAGAAATTGCCGAGAGACGTGAGGGCTTGAGGCGGCTCAGGATTGCTTCGACCATGTCTGAGATTTGGTCTGTATAGTACACGTGGGTTGCAAGATCTGCCATACATTTCTGTACAGTGTCTAAGAGTTGCAACCTTGCCCCCGAGGGCTTCTTCACAACTTCCATGACGACCCCGTCCACATTGTTTGTGGATGAGTTTTTACTTTCATCTTTTTCAGACATGATAGAAGTCGTCTGCTGATGGTGTGGCAAGATGTTCGATCCTGGCCCACCGAGCTGTAACAGTAACAGAGTGTGCGAGATGAACCCTACTAACACATCCATGACACTAAGGCCGATAAAGTTGATGGGCGAGGCAAGAAGATAGTCAATGACAGTGGCGAGCACTAGTTGTCGCTCGAGATCCTCCTCCACAATTGGGCTGCGGACCAGGGCTTCAACTGTCCCCACGAGAATCGTGTATCGGTCTTGCACAGGCACCCACACACAGATCATGGCCATGAGTGTCGTTGCCCAATGACTGCTTTCGCTAGGCGGGACCTCTGATTGACTCTTGACGTGTGTGCTTATAAAGTCGAGGACGGCGGATGTCGCGAGCCGAAGCTGACCGCGATTCACCCCTTGGAAGATGCTCCTTAGCGCCTGGAGCGCGAGCACGCCAACCTCCTCTTCAGCCAGTTTGTCCGCGTCTTCGGTTGTTCCAGATGCGGCGATTGGGTCTCCGTCTTCGTCGTCAGTTCGCGCTGTGGATACGCTCTGTCGCCGCCGTGTTGCGGTTTCCTTGTCGTGCTCGCCCTGGGCAGCTTCCCGGATCTCGAGCTTCTTGAGGTATGCGCCGGTTTCTGCGTGTATATTTGCGAGTATGACTGGTATGATGACGGCTAGCTGGCGGCCCGTCTCCGACCCCAGTGACTCGGACGAGGCCACGGCCTTGAGCGCCTGTAGGCCAACCTTTCGGTGCCTAATGGCAACAGGCCAGCTCACGGCGTCTTTGCCCGTCTTGACGGCATCTTTGGACGCAAACTGAGCATACAACTGAACAATCTCATCGTACTTCTTGATGTAGTCTTGGTCGGCAGCGAGGGCGGCGGGGTCTTGGTGGGCGCATAGTGCCTCGAAGGTCGGGACCGACTCCTCAATCATGGCCAGATTGTTCGAGGTGAGGATGGTGCGCAGGATTTGCAGGACAGGACCGGCGTAGAGGGGGAGGTCGCGCGGGCATTTCTCAATCACCGTCTTGACAATCTGCAACGTGACCTGGACATTGCCGGTGCGGACTTTCCACACATCCTTTGTGGCCTTCTTGTCGAGGAAGTCGACGACCTTCTGGAGCTTGCTGCGGCGTGTGCTTGCATAGTAGAGCAGGTAGCTCAATTCGCTCGAATTGGCCTTGGCGTCTGCATTGTTCTTCTGGACCTTGGGGTAGCACTTGAGGACCAGGACCTGGTGCTTTGGGCGGCACGCCTGACGTGCGGCGTTCATTGAGCCTCAGGCGCACAAGGGCGAGGTTGCGGGCTCGAGGCGACGTGTTGGGAGTGCAGCGACAGAGGCACGGAACACGGCGGCGGTGGCGGTGGTGGTGATGATGATGATGACGACGGAGGACGGACAACGGAGGACGGAGGTCGCGGGGAGGGGCGGCTGTTAGGGATATTGGGCCTCGCTCGACTGGCTGGCGCGCGTAAGGGGAGTGAGGTCTAGGGCGAGAGCATTGTCTGACACAAGACAGGACACAAGACAGGACGAGACTCGTAGGGGGGTCACTGGTGGGCATCCATCTGAAGCACTGCACACTGCACACTGCACACGGGCGCAAAGGGAGACGAGGGTGTCGGGGACTTAGTTTGGTGCGAGTAATCCAGGGCCTGGCCTGGGTTGTGGCTCGGGATGCGCCCCGGCCGTTTCTGTTTTTGTTTCCCTGGCCGAAGCTCCCTAGTCAGCCCTAACCACGGTGCCAAGCACATGTGCCATTGCTGAAACCCTTTCTTGTTGTACACGTATCTCGCTATACATCTGTCGAGCCACCACGTCGCCAGTCTTATCTATACAATACAATACACTGCACGCCTAGCCCCGCCGCCCACTTCACCGCCTGCTGCCTCGTCCCAGCCATCGATGCTTGGGCTCCGGCGGCGACTTGTCATTGTGCCTGGGCCTGTACCTGGGCTTGAACTCATCCTCATCCTCATCCACATCCTCCTCCTCCTCCTCCTCCTCCACTGCCCCCTTGTCCTCTGCTCCCTGTGTCTTGTCTTCATCGGGCTGCAGGAACCTAGACGTCTCCGCGTCCTTGGCCAGATGCTTCTTCTCCTCCGCCCCATATGTGACACTTCCACCCTGGCCATATTTCGCCTTTGCCTTTGATTTCGGCATGCCCGTGGTGGGCGAATAATTCTCGTTTCCACTCTCGGCCAATTGAAGCCGCATTCGCTGTGGCAGCATCTCTTGCTGTCCCTGCCTGATTGATCTTATCACGCCTTTCTGAACCTTCACAAATCGCTTGTTAAGGTCTTGGGTGCTAACAGCCGTTGGTTTGGCCATGACCCACTGGCACACTCGCCCATCGCTGACTGGGTTGATGAGAAATATGGTTCCTTCGGGCATCCCTTTTAGAATAAAATCCGGTCGCAGGTGTGGGAAGTGGGTGTGCATCCACGGCCAGAAGGCCGGATTGCCAGGCATGAGTCGTTGTTCTTTGGCTACACTGCCCTGCAATCGAATACGAACCTCGACAGGCGAGCCCGAATCGACGAACTGATAGGCCCGGTCCATGCTCAGCCGGAAATGCGAAATCGGACTCGACTCATTGAAAATAATGTTCTTCAGTCCTCCCAGTTGTCGTCCTTTCTGGGGACTGTTCAATGCAATCCGGTGCGAGCGCGCCTCCACAAACGAGAAGTTCTTGTATTCATCCAATATATGTTTCTTTTCCGCGTCGGTCATGAACGTCTTCGCCATTCCCTTTTTCAATTGCTTCGTGCAGTAAATCATATGCCCTGGCTTGACATAATTATCGTATGCCTCTTGCAATGACACGTCCTTCGCTATCAGTGTATACTTGGAATGGTGCTTATCCGTCTCGAAGAGGTTGATGCGGTGCGACGATGCACTTGGAGGCTCTATCTCATACGATGAGAAAGTCAAGGATTTGTGCTGTCCCAGCAGTGTCTTGGATCTGGCCGTCTTGTAGAGGTTCATACCCCGACGCTGCGTTAGGCATTGCAGAGGAGCGCAACTGGGAGCCGGCCGTGAGCATTGTGGGCGATATAGCGCTCCGAGAGCGTGAACCGGAATGCGAATTGGCGGTAGAAGGATTGAGCGAAACTCGACGAGCGACGTGCGCGTTGCTGGACGCATCGTGTTTGCAACTGAAGATTGTGTAACTCAATCGCACGAAAATCGCTTTTCATGACTCGTGTTTCGCAAAGGTCACGTGCCTTATGACGTCGTGACGCGAACAATCACTATGTGCATTACCATACTACTGCTATATTTTCAAGTTGTGGAAAATATGTACAGACACGTATAGTACTAGAGTTTGCAAAGAGAACAATTTTATATTTCTCCATCAAGTAAACATGAACCTTGGACCTGTGGTACCAGGCTCGCCGCTTTTCCGACAGTGTATGTTTTGCACCGGAGAAAAGACATCATCCCAATCAATGCCCAGACTAAAAGTATCATACGGCTGGTCATCATATAACAGCGGCGTAAAGTCTACTATAGGCTCAGGTATATACTGCGCAGGTTCCTGGAGTGCCATCGGGACAAGAATATGGTCTTGGGAACCTAGTACCGGCGCTACTGGTATCGAATCACTCTGGAATGGTGGTGGACTAGGCGCAGATGCCGGCGTGGCCTGGTGAGAACTGCCTATAGAGCTGGCACTAGCACGTCGACCGGTGTCGAAGTCAGCAGTGTGAGGCGGATGAGACTGGTTTAGTAGATCCTCCTCGCAACGACGGATGATTTGAGCGACACGTTGTAGAAGTTGCTGCTCGACTGGACCGGACATCTGTTCAGCTTCCGAGTGCAGTTCCTCTTGCACCCGACGGAGCAGATCTCTGCGAAATCTTCGTGAGTCTTCACTTGGCGAGTCGCAGTCATAAACTACTTTCTTGTCAGTAAGGCAAGCGGAGATTTGGATAAAGGAGGTAGTAACGTACATGGGCTAGGAATGTCCGCAGTTGGCACATCCGGAAAAAGGATATGGTAAACATCCCTCCACTTATCCTCTTCTAGCCTCAGTCCAGTGGTACGCTTTCTCAGCGTCCAAATTGTTTCCCTATCAATGCCGTCAATTTGTTGGGGAGACGATCTCTTGCATTGCTGCAAGCGCACATGATTCAGTTGCTCCTTGTCTGACTTGAACTTTGCGTAGCAGATTGGACAGAATATTGGCTGAGCGTGTGACCGATACAGGTGCTCCTTCATCCTATGGACAGTTGTCCAACCAGGCCCGGGGCAGGTACGCCGGTTGCGGTATCGGTTCGGATCATGCTTGTAGAATGGACATGCGAACCGCGCGCCCATATCTGATTCATCTAGGGTTGTTATCGACCCCCGCCGCCTCTTATTTGGTCTGTCCTCGTCATCATCTTCTGGTGGTGGACTACCGTCCTGGCGAGTCTTTCTCTTTGATCCGGAGCTGGACGGTGTTTTGCGGCTTTGTCCTGTGGAAGCAGAGATTCCAGATTGAGAGCTCGGGGTGTTGTTTCCCGCACATTGCTTGTAAGCTGCGTGCCGTAGACTAATTTCAACCTTCCTAATGATCAAGTCGATGACCTTGAGAGTGGACTTGGGTTTTTGAGGGATGGAGGGCCCATTTCCATACTCGTCTTCATCGTCACTGACATCCGTGCTTGTGTACATGTCGCAGCTACTCGTTGAAGATATTGAAACAATAGACAGCGTCCTCTGCTCCGGCCGATTACGTGACGGGAGATTGTCGTTTACCCATCTCTCTATATCTTCATCTTGAGAAGGTATTTGGGTTTGCAGAATCTCCGCAGGTCCGTGGCCAGAGACAATCTCCAATTCGGGGGACCAAGGAAAGCTTCGCGGGATTTCGCGGTCCGAAATAGATGTTGCGGGCTGACTTGAGATTCCCCGGTCCGAGCTAGCCCTTGCATCATCACTCAAGATGGTCCCCCGTCCAAAGAGCTTTAAGGTATCGAAATTGAGGTATGACTGAAAGGTAATGGGTTTAGAGTTGAGCAGGACACTTGGCACGCGTGGAAATGTCGGGAGAAGCAAGTCTACTGCGCTGTTAGTGATCAGGGCTTTGGAAGATGTACAGACAAGGAGTGCGTACCCTGCTCTAACGCGGCTACTTCCAGAGGTGAGAGCGGGTCCGGATCACTGTTATAGCCAGAGTCTCGGGTTCTCGAAGAGGAAAGCGAGTCCCTCCTTTGGACATGCTTACTCATGCTCAGCTTGGGCAAGCTGGTGCGCGAGTTTGTGCACGACGGCATGGTCTCCATTGCGCGAAGATAGCGGTAGCGTTGAACGAGATTGCTCTGAGTTGCAAATTCGGACAGCCAGCATATATGAGAGGCGTCAGCTTGGTCAAGAAATTCATGACGGAATTGGCAATTGCCTAGACGGCTCTCATAAGCGTTTAGACCCCATTGCGCGAATGCGCAAACGTGGGATCAGCGTAGCGGACGCCTCCCGCCGACCCGTCATCAGCCGAACGCTAGGCGTGCACACTAATCAACCACGCATTGTCGACTCTGCCTCGGCTGCATGTACAGCGCAGAATGAGCAAGAAGGCGTTGGGTGGCTGTGTAGCATTGACGAGCAAGGTGCTTGTGATACTGGTGGATGACACCTGTTAGGCCACTCGAAGCGGGATTGGCGCCACGACTAGCAGCAAAAGGAACAGTCGTGGGGCTAGAACATGGCAAGGCAACCATTTGGGCTCGCCTTGTTCATCCAACTTTACACCGGAATAAATCACACCACCTGCAAAACTATCCCTGCGCAAGGACCATTCTTTTATGTCATCGGAGCTGGGCATACTCATGCTCGTTAACAGCAGTACTAGTGCTGTCAGGAAAAGAAGATGGACAGTACATGTGTAAAGGCAAGATTCCCTGATGTGCAGTCCTCCACAACGCCATACCCAAACCTAGTCTCGAATCACATGCCCACTGTCCCATAGCCAAACCTTCCATCAGAGAACCGAAACCGGCACCTCTATTCCCCTGTTCAAGGGTGTTCCGGATATCATCATCACTACCACCATCACGACCTCGCCACTACGTCTTCAACTGCTTCTTAAACAACGGCTTCCGATAATTCCCCAGTCCAGCCGTGCTCTCAAATCCTACAAAGGGCGAAGGATAGTCATTCTTCATGAGCCTCTCATCCTCAGACCAAATAGATACTCCCTTGCGTACAGCAGTCTCGTACAGCCTGCCATGCACGCAAGCACCATGTACATCCATCATCTCCATCTTCTCAAACATCTTGCTGTATATGAACTTAAGACGCATAACTTCATCTCTATGCCTGCAGTACTTGAAGCCGTAGTCACGCTGGAGGCTAGCTGGTGGATCCGTGTTCTCGGCATCGTGAACGAACTGCTTCAGACGCCATACCGTGGGGAGCTGCTCGGCTGGTGAGGCGAGGAAGGCTTCCAAGTGGGGGGAAAGGTCGCGGAAGTTTGCATATCCCTTTGTGTCGAATAGATTTACTAGATTACTCGTTTCTAGAGTGTGCCAGAGCTCACCGAAGCTTTCTGGATTGTCTGCTTCCTGGATGAGGGCGGCGTAGAGACCTGCAAGGTATCGCTCGTTTTCTTCAGTCGTAGTGCAGACAAAGCCAAAGGAGTACCAAGCGCTTTCGTGCTTTGGAAGCAGTTTGCCACGTGAAACGGTTTCGATGAGTAGGGCGACTTCCTTCTTAGTCCTAGGCAGGAGAGGCGACGACGGGGTTCGATCGTCATGTTGCTGTACAAGCATACCCTCGTCAACCTTGCGTGATTGCTTTTGAGTGTGAATTGCAGAAGACAGTGATCTGTTGCAAACAGTAACATTCTCCAAAGCCTGTGGCCTGCTGACAGCAGAGACAAGAGTACTATACGCTTCTCTAGGAAAGCCTAATTTACAGATGAGCATAAATAGCTCATTTGCAAACGAGGCATCCCCAATGAGATTGCTCAGGCGCTCTTGAAGATCCGTCTCCGCCATCATGCCAAATGCCTGCATAATCAGTTTATTTGTGTCTCTCATTGACTCAGTGTACGCCTGGACGTCGTGGAAGAGCTGGATGATTTGTTTACCGAGTGTGTGATCGAGCTTGTAGTGATTGCTGTCAATACCAAAGCCGAACATCTGAGTGACTAAGTCGGCAAGGGTGCTCTGGCGGGCTCTGAAGTTGCGCTGAAGACGGTGGATGATAGCGTTCGTCTCATCGTATGAAAAGACTAGAAGCGTATCCCACAGGTTATCTATTAAGTTTTGAAGCGCAGAGCCTATCCGTGTTAGTAATGAGGCGAGCGGGTAGGGAGCAAAACGGCCGTACGTACCTATAGGGTGAGTTGCAATTGCTGCAAGTATGTTCTCAATTTCTTTGAGTTGCTGTTGTCCTACGATAGGTGTGTATGGCTTTCGCGGAAGATACCGGTCTCTGAGACGACCTAGGATAGCTGGGATCTCAGTGGGACTCATGTTCATAAAATCGCCTGTGAGACTTTTTGTCTTTACTGTATCGCAGTTGTCTTGTTTGAATCGATGTCGTGCCGCGATTCTATCCCCAATAGTTGTCTAGCCGAGTCGTGTAAGTACCACCCCGATATGTGCTGTTGACCAAGTTGTAGCGATCAGGTAAAGTAGTTTCTAGCAAACGAAAACACTTGTCGAAACCAATGCAACCGTTTCGAATCCTAGCCTATCAGTCAGTAAATGCCAGACCATCCAAACCCATCTTGCCGCATACTCACCGCCGGACTCGCAATCCCAGCCACCACTAATCAAACTCCCATCAACCAAACCGTACACACGTTCGGAATCTGATGTCGCGGTCAGGCAAGAAAGAGATCAGAGCTTTGCTGTGATCGAGTCGTTGCACTAAGTGTACGGAGGGAGGAGAGGGGAGAAACGACTCCAATTGCGCCCTGATATAGCAAGTAGACTGTAGCGCCAACGGCGGGACTAGCTAGCGCTGCTGCCTTCACTTTTGTTTGCATCCCGGTCTGCGCTATCACTCGGTGAGAGAGCGAGCGTGAGACGACGGGATTTGCTGGGAATCTCGTCGCTGCAAACGGGGTGACGGCGAGGGGCAAACGATCAGGAGTCGATTTCGGTCGAACCTAGAACAAGAATTTCAGTGAAAGGTTGGCGGTGAGTGTGGTAGCGGGAAGTAGAGAATAGTAGAGTTCGTTGAGCTCATGAGGAGTAAAAGAGCTATGCATGAAAATGAGTTTCTATTGCGAGATGCAGTAAGAAAAAGATATAGCATGATGCTGCGATAGTGACATGACACTTGGAAATGCGATACTGTTTTCTCTCGCTATTTGAGATATTCTCTATACATGCCGAAATGGGCAAAAGACATGTAAAACTTTCAATCGCAATATGATCATAAAACAGTGGAACACGATGTGCAGTCACCCGTGGACATTACTTCCTGCACTGCATATTTTCTTTTACATCCAAATGACACTACATCGCGGACATGTTTCCTACATCTGTCTCACCCACCAAACCCAAATACCTCCGCTGTACTCAACATACTCATCCTCGTACCCCAAAGCGCGATGGCAATGCTGACGAGATCCACGACAAGCAACACGGCAGCGCCGACCATGAATCTCGGGTTGAAGATGCGGTACAGCATCAAGTGTCTCCTAAGGTGGCCTGCCCACATGGTCGTTGCCAGATTGATTGTAGCGTAGAAGAGAATGTGGGTGGCCACAGCCTTCGCCACGACACTGAGCAAGCCCTTCTTCTGCGGCTTGACCTTCCACAAAACAAGGGCGGGGACGGCGACTGCGCACAGGATCTGAGCGCCAAAGGTGTTGAGAATGACAAGAATGGGTGTCCACGGGTAGCGAATCTTAGCAAGTGGGATAAAGGCCGATTCCCACTGGATGCTTGAGAGCGTGGCTTGGTGGCCTGTTTTGAAAAAGTGGAAAGATCCAAGGAGGCCTAGGACAACGGGGCCGATTGGGGACTGGCGCAAGTTGTTTGTATCCACGATCTCGAAAAGGGAGAAGAGCTGCCAGACTAAGATGCCAATGGCACCAGCTCCCATTGGCTTCTGGAGGAGGGCAATGGCAAGATACCAGATGGTAATGAGAAGGGCATAGCGTGAGCCCTCCACGTTTGCGAACCCGAGAACAGTGACCGCCTCTTTCGGTGCACCATTCGCATCCTTGCCTTCTTTGTCAATGATGACATTGAGGAGAGGCTTCGACCAGTTGTAAATCGAGTATCCAAACGCCATGCTGATTGCCAGCACAATTTGTGCCAGGAAGCGCTTCGTGATGCGGATGACGTTCATCCAGTCAGGTAGCCACTCGCCATCGTCCGCGGCATCTAGAGCCCAATAAGCTGCCGAAAGCATCAGCCCAAAGCGTAATGCCAATCCTATCCAAAGAGTTGCGTTGTGCTGGTAGCTCTTTGTGCCCTCGTAATAGCTTTTGATAAACGTAGGAATTAGAATAGCGACCGTGACAGGGATGAGAAGCTGCCATGGTGCAGAGGTAGTGGACAACGCAGAAGCATAGTATGTGGACTTGCAGTAAGGCATTTGCTCTTCTCTGCAAAGCCTTGAGAAACTGGCGACTCTTAGCAGGGCGGTAAAGAGAATCGAATGGTAGGCGCCCAATGTTCGGTCTGCAAGGCGCCTCTGACGGAGTGAGGAGATGAGTGCAAGAACGCCAAATGTCGTCAAGAAGTGGAGCAAGATTTCGTCTTCCCAGATCGTGAATGAGTTGGCTGCAAAGCCAGCAGAAAGTGCAAAGGTGAATACAACACTTGCCCATCCCCAGATGGTGTTGGGCATAAGAGGCATCATGCGGTAGCTAAGGGCATAGAATGTAGATGCGCAGCCAATGATTCCAGAGAGCGCAGAAGAGAGGACAACTACATGGGATCTTGCATCCTCGGGCATGAAGACGGTGATACCAACACCGACAATACCCCCCAAGGCGAGGCCAATGGCGCCCCGAGTGAAAAAGACGGGTGTAACCTCAGTGCGGTCTCCGTGGAGAATTCTAGCGTAGAGCGCGAGAACGATCAGACTAGACGCTAGGATCGTGACACCACTGATCATTCTTGGAATGTCGAACCTGGCCCAAAGGTCGCGGCAAAGACTGAGGGTGTCGTGTTGGTAAGCAAAGAAGGCGTCGTAGACTTGGCGCATTTGCGCACTGTTCGTCTTGGACTTTCCGAGGGAGTTCCATGCTTCATTTGCACTCGTCCACAGAGAGAGCGAGGTAGCTCTGGCACTATCAGGAATACCTCGCGCCTGTGCGTATTCATGCTGGTATTTGTGGATCTGTGCAGCGGTCATGCGGTTGACAGCTGCGAGGTTCGCGAAGTTGTCTCCTTTCTTTCCAATGAAAGCTTCCTCAATCGGCTTGCCAAGGTTGTTGAATGGTATCGGCATACCAAGCAAGAGCGAAAGAGTTGGAACGAGGTCAATCTGGCCGACCGGCCGGATATGAGCATTGCGTGGAGGAGTGACGTATGAAGGGTCGCTGCGTCCAAAGATACCTTTTTTGGAGTACATCCACAGAGCAGCCTGGATCTCATCATCCGACTCTCCTCCGTGATCTCCCTTTGCATCCATTCCGTGGTCACCCATGACTACCAAAAGCGTATCATCGTCAATCTCATTGATCATGCGACGAAAGACACTATCCATTTCATTCAGTTTTGCAGTCATAGCGGGGTGGTCAGGACCGTAACGATGTCCAGCATGGTCTACGCCCAGGTAGTGACCGAAGATGACATCCCACTTGCTTGCATTCTCAGCCTTTAGCAGCGGGAAGATGTGCTCGGTGACACCATTGTCTACTGTATGCAAATCCCAGACATTGAACGAATCGTACGCGTGCGTGAGATTTGGCTCAAAGTAGCCGGCGAAAAGTGCGTGCCACGTGTCGTCTCCAAGATGCACCAACCTCTTGCTCGCGTTCTTCAGCTGGCCAACAATGTTATCTTCGTGAATTGCCTGACCCGCAAAGTTGCTTCCCACATCAATAAAAGTTGGCAATGTGCCCGTTGTGAGCCCCTTTAATCTCTGCATCGTAGCCGTTGGCGGATCTGCGATGAAAGGAAGAAGAAAAGCATTTTCAGGCTGATTCATGGCCGTCTCGTATAGGACAGGAAACGCATTATGGAAGTGGCGTGGAGCAACTGGCGGTGCTTCAGAGGGGTTCGCAGCAGCAGCAGCCAGATTGGTAGGTTCGAATTGAGCCTCGAATGGCACGGTGAAATCATATCTGAGTGCATCGACAATGATCACAACCGCCTTTTCAAAGGTCTTGGGGTGCCAGCATCCCTTCTCTGGATTGCCCGTGATATACGAGTTTGCCACGTCGATAGGAGGCAATGCACATTCCGACTTGTGGTCGAGAACCAATCGCGTGAGGAGGAAACCGCTCGTGAATAGGTATATACCGAAAACGTGAAGTACACTAGCGCGCGTCAGATAAATTCGTAATACGCGCTCTCTCCAAGCCTCAGTGGAGCTGAATTGAACTGCACTTACAGCATGAAACAAAAGAAAGCCACGAGGATACCGTGCGAGGCCTTGAAGTGTACCTGACTAAGCTTTTTCACCTTGTCTGGATCATGCACCATAGTCCGCGGAGGCTGTGCCACTTGTTGCTGCTGCGGCTGCTGCTGCTGCTTTTGCGGTGCATGTTGTTGACCTTTTGGAGTGCTTTTCTGACCGGTGATCTCGGACAGCGGAGTAAACACCTCACGGTTCGCCATGGCGACGGAAGAGAGGAAGCCAATCGGCGAACACTAAATGCCAATCGAAATCTGAAAGAAGTTGAGATGGCTCAATGGGCCTCAAGGAGCGACAGAATCCATGAGAAGAAAGTTGTTGCGGAGTTTACGCGAGTGAGGGTCTGTTACGGACATGCTAGTAGAGTGGATCGTCGTAATGCCAAGCCTGCACCAATAATACGCACCTGCCATCGAGGTGCACGACCAACATGGCTGGCCGAGGATATGATACACTTTGACTTACTTTTCAGATATTTTGTTGAAGGAAGGGTTATCGAAGACGATACGAAACATGGCAATGGTAAATAGCGAGCACTGACGTCAATCAAAGGTCATTGATTGATTGTCCTGATGCTGCTTTGTCAGATCTCGAGGACATCACGGGACAGCAAAAGATGTTTTTTTTTATCGATAATGGCTTGTATTGGCTCTCATGCTGCTCGATGCAGTCGCTCGAGAGGAGTTAAGATAGCATACATTAATGAATAAGAGTTATATAAGAGGTGCAGAACCTCGTTGAAGAGATGGCCAAATCATGCAGGGGTATACAACTAGTTGGCCAGTCAACTCCGAGAATATACATGTGTAGTGCCACCGCCGTGCTGGCCATGCTTCAGAAAGGTTGGGCGAAGCTGGCATTCAGCGCGGTATAGCCGTCATCAAAGTCAAGTCGGTCATAGCCAAGTGGCTTTAGGGCCCGGGCTGCCAGACCTGTTCGAGGGCGATGGCCTGGTCGGGTAATTATCGTTTAGGGTTGGAGTCAAGATTATGAGTAGTACTTGTCGTCCTTCTCCTTCAGGCCGCCCATACGATCCAAGTCGAGTGAATCGAAGCGGTCTGATGCGTCCTGTTGGTAAGCTGGAAGGTCCTCGCGCAGAGGTTCGAGGCCAACGCTGTGGTCTCCAACACGAACGACAACGACGCGGCCAGAGTGCTGCTTGCCAGACTCGTCAACCTCATCGGGGAAGGTGATGCGAATCTCGGGCACTGGGCTGGTGGGGCTGTCCATGAGGGTCTGCTTTTCCGAGTAGGTGATGACAGACTCGCGGCCTTTGTATGGCATGGCGGTAATGGTCAAGTGGTTGATGTTTGATTGACGCTTCTCGTAGACGGGGAGTTCTGGGGTGGCTTGTTCCATTTTCCTTGCGCGACGGAGGCTCCGTAGGAAGAGCAGGCCTGTGATGCTTGCTACACCGAGCAAGGCCAACATGACGAGGGTGATGAGGAGCGTCAGGTGGGTGTCGCTGAGGCTGTCGTCCTCGTCGCGCTTGAATAGGTTGATGTTCATCATTGTGATTGGATTTGGTTTAGTTTTGTTTTGAGTTTAGTTTGTGTGGTCGTTAAGGCGTATCGATGGCGTGCAGAGTGCTCAGTGTGCGATGGCTGCGGTTAAAGAATGCAGTCGCTGGGTAAGGGTTAGCATCCATGGCCTTAGGGGTGGTGGTAATGTTGCTCGCGCAGTCGTGATGTCGTCGCTGTCTGGCTGGAGATGCTTGGCGAGACGCTGACGGATGACGAGCGGACAGTTTCGGATACGCACCTAAGAGAGCACCGGCGTTTCGCAGGTGAGTAGATAGGGAACGAGAGACACAAGTAGGAAAGAGCGTAAGTGCGAATACCGCTGAAAGAGTGAAGCGATGATTCGGCAGAGGGAAAAAAGGATTGAACAATGGGCAGTACCGTAGGAAAAGGTGGGCAAAGAGATCAAGGCAAGAGGGAGGCGACGTTATTTTGACGGCGCAGGGCAAGAAGCGCCTCGCAGTTTGCCAATGCAGGTACACAGAACGTCGACCGCTAGGCAGCCAATCACCCGCCTGCGCTAGAACGCGTCCCCCTACCGGACAGACCAAAAAGGCGAAGGAGCCGCGCGCTAGGCCCAGAAGAAGCATCGCAATAAAGACGTCTGCACCATGCCCATCCTCTCTGGCTCTTAATTTGGCACCATTATCAGAGCCAGTCGTTCGTCCCGCCGTGACCGCCAACAGAAAAAAAAAGGGGACCATGGCGTTTGGCTGCGCGCCTAACGATGCCGCACGCTTTGGGGTTGCATAAACCGAAGCCAGCCAGCCGTGGCTAGGAATGGGACACGAGGGGAGGGCCAGAGGCAAGCCGCAAGCAAGGAAGCAAGCAAGCAAGCAGACGACGGACAAACAGCGAGCGAGCGAGCATCAAACAGCAATAACAAACGAATCGCGTTATGGCCGGGAACATCTGGGCAGTGCAAGGAGCGGTAATACGCACAACGGGGGGGCCAGCGGCTAGGCGAGAGGTCTCGACTCTGCACGGTGGATCGTGAGTGGATCGCGAGGCCAGCACGTCCGCGCTGTGCTGTTCGGTTGAGGAGAGGTCCCCCAGACTATGTATCTTGGGACTGGCAGGCTGCATGTTGGGTTAAGCTCATTGGGACCGAGACGTTATGCGTTTGAGTCGGCAAATGACAAGAGCAACAGATCCAACGGCGCCGAGAGGCGGGACGCATTGCATTGTCAGTTGCTTGAGACGAACGTCTTGCGCGGGCTGTGGAGCGATACAGCATCACCCATGATCATAACACACGGCACAGCAACGCGCGTAAGTGAGTATGGAGCGAACAGCTCGACAAACGTCACAGCCGATGGAGTGCAAGGAGCGCCATGTGGTGATGGGACTAGAGCGACTTCATGGGCGTCTCCCCCTGGGCTCAACAAGCCGGGGCTGCTATAGCTGCTATAGGCCTTGCTAGGTGTATGCCTTGCCCTGTCTATTAGTTTTTTTTGGTTGTGGTGCCCGGGGCCGGCTTTTGCTCCACACTCGAGGTAAGTAGGTAAGGAGGATCAGGATTATAGCAGTTGGGGATTATCGGCAGCACGCGAGCGGTGGCCGGATTGCCCGGCATGGGCAGCAGCCGGGAGCGCGAGTAAACATTGCATGGGCGACTGCTTTGTTTGATGAGTCTTGCGGAAGCTTGATGCTTTTGCCCCCTTCTCGACGCCAAGTGCCTGCCTTTTTGGACATGCGACGCTTGCAGCTTGAGCTCCTGAGGCCGTCGCATCTTGGGGGACCAAAAGCAGACGCAGCACTTGGCTGGCAAGGCCATGAATAGCGCTGACAATGTGCAACACTGTTGGCGTAGACACGACACGATACGAAAAGACACTTTGCAAGGGCGCAGGGAAACCCAGGTGCGTACTGCCTAGGCGGCAGTTTGGAGCCAGCTAGAGGACAAAAAGTCGCGCATCCAAGTTGCCAGAATGACATTCACCGGCCCGAGTTAGGCTACGTAAGTAACCAAGTAGTGGCAACGCTCGGCCGGGGGGGGAGGCTGATTGTGCCACAGTGGCCGTGAGCAGTCAGGTACATAGATAGCAGCAGGAGCAGTATGTAGTGGCAATGGACAGCAAGCGGTGTGAGTGAATAAGTGAGTGAGTGAGTGAGTGTGTATGGGGGTGTGGGTGCGAGGCTTCTTTGAGACGAACGACCAAGTGCGACGGAAAAGGAAGTGCAGTGTGCGGGAGGGGCGGGGTTAGCAGCTTCTTTGTCACGTCCTAGGGTGGGTGCGCTGGAGGCATTGCCAGAGTGCCAGAGTGCCAGCACAGCACAAAGGCTCGCACAAGGTGGAGAGGCCCATGGGCTCAGTGGACGCCTTGGATGCAGCGTGCAGCCCTGCAGCGTTATATTGCAGGGAGCATCGTCAGCGGAGGACAATCCATGGACGGGGCAGGTCACGAGGCCGCAAAGACGCTGGCCGGGCTGGCGAGAGGGTACGTAGCGAGTGCGACGGTGGCTTGGGCTGGGACGATTGCGTTTGCAAACGTGTGTGCAAGGCAAGGGAGGGAGGGCGTGGGTGGGTGGATGGGTGGGTGGTGCCGGATGCAGCAGCTGTTGTGTGTGTACGTGTAAGAGAGGAGAGCAAGCAAGCAAGCAGGCAGGCAGGCAGGCTGAGGCTGAGCGAGTCTTTGGCGTGGTGCTTGTTTGCGGCTGGGGGGGAGGGGAATGGGCGGTGGTCTCTTACTACCATTTGCTAAGTACTGCTGGTGCTGCTGGTGCTACTACTACTACAAGGGCAAGTACATGCTCTGAGAAGACATGAGCGCGGGCACATGACAGCGCAGTGGTGAAACACGCTCGGGCTGGATATGATGCTCCACGACTCCTGTCCATGCGAGGGGAGTGTCTCAGGCTGCCAGACGGGGAGCGCGCAACACAAAAGATCGGCCGGATTGCGCTGCCGCATCGTCCCTGGCTCGGTCTTGGCACACACGAGCGCATTGCAAACCCAGAGTGACAGACACGACGCCTGCGCCCGCTACCGTCTTCTTCTAAGACGACGACGACGCCGCCGCCGCCGCCCCAGCGTTGTCTCTTCAAAGCCTTGCCTGCTTGCTTTGCCACTACCCTCACCACCACAACCACCACTGCCACCTCTGCCCTCTCTTCCCTCGGCCTGCAGTCCAATCCTGTCTGTCTGGCCCATTCTTAGCGTACCCCAGCGGACGCCAAACTTAGCTGCCGATCCCATCGTCGCCAGGGCCCAGCAGGTCGCATCTTCAGCAAAAAGACGTCTTCATCCACCCCCTCCACTCGTCTTCTGCCTCTCCCCCCCCCTCCCCGACGCCCACGTCTGTGCTACGACCAAACTCTCTCCCTCCGCGAACCGCACACAATCCCACACAACCGGCCCTGCCCGCCCCCGCTGCACATATAAGACCCAACACCGCCCGTCCTGGCCACCCTCCCGCCCTTGCATCCCCGCTACACTGGTTGTCGACCCTGATGCGTTCCCCGCCTGGCGCGCAACATCATTGCTTAGAATCGCCCATCTACTCTGGCTAGAAAGAAGCGACCAACACCACCACCAACACCACCACTGCCATTCGCCCCCCCCTACATCCACCCTCCCACTCCACCCAGAGTTCGCTTCCCCACGACCCACGGACGGCACCCCAGCTTACCCAACGACTACGCTCATATCACCACATACTTTTGATCTTCTTTTTTTTCCTACCACTACTACTACTACTACTACTGCTGCTACTGCTGCTACTGCTACTGCTGCTGCTCTCCTCTTCTTCGTCTTTACTGCTGCCACGACCTTGTACACACCTTCTTCACATACTTCTCATTGTGCCCTCCGCTGAGCGAGTCATAATACAAGCGTCGGTGCGCCCAAACTCTCAGCAACTGCCCTGCCTGTGCTGACGCCTGAGCCTTAGTTCGACCCTGACCCATCCACTCACACACACCCACCAACCACTCTGCGCAGCCTCCGCAATCCACTGCCCTAATAAACCCCGCCGCCCGCTGCTCGCATATATACACCGCACCACCTCGCCCCGCCAGTGTACATGAACTCCACGTCCAGCGACCTTAGTCGTAATATGGCCGCCATGACGGGCAATGTGGGTAGCTCCTTCCCCGCCACTCGCTCTGTCCACACTAATTCAATCCCCCAGACCCGATCGCGCGACTTTGGCAATGGCCTCTCGCTCAACGGCACAGACGCCGACCGCACATCACACTCATCCCCATGGGGTAACAGCATCTGGAATGCCCCGATTGGTGCTGGTGCCTTCCCCTTCGGCTCCGCGGGCAGAGACACCTCGCGCCCTCTAGGTATGCCACCGCAGACAAGCCATTGTGCAAACGCCCTTGACACCACTGACACATGTGCAGATAACGCTGCCCTCGCCAACGGCAAGACAGGCTCAGGCTCCCTCGTGGCCAACTCGGACACCGAGTGGAGGCCAAGCGCTAGGCAAGCCTGGAGCGAGAAGCCAGCCGGAAGCATGTCACAAGCCAGAAGCTCCGCTGTCTCGCCGGCAGGGAAGCGGCCAATTGCGCAGGCGCAGCCAGGCCAGCCCTATGCTGATAACACCTCGTCTGGTCTATTTGGTGCATCTCGAGGCTCCCTCTCCAAACCCATCAAGCCCTTTTCAGAAACTGCAAATGCAAACTTTGCCTCACGCCCAATTGACGGGCTTAATGCCAGCTTCACAAACTTTGGCTTTGCCCAGTCAGAGACAAACGCCCACCGCCCCGACACCGGCGTCACATCATGGCCTGACACTGCCTCAGTCCATTCGCCCAACGACGACCGCCGCAGCGTAGCTAATTCCGACCATGTCACATCGTCAAGCGGAGCTCCTTCGCGAAGCGGAAGCCTGCCACCCTCGCGACATGGCGCCGAACCAACCCAGTTCAACCAAACCATGGACGCTTTCTCGAGGCTCTCGCAAGCTCCGCGCCACGGCTCATCCTTTTCTCTTGCCAACGGTCGCACCTTCCAAGAACGAAGTGGCTCAATGCAGAGCGACTCATTCCAAGCACTCGGCAGAATCAACTACGAGCAAGAACCAGAGTCGCGCATGGCCTCACACAGGGCTTCTATGAGCACCACCAACATTCCTTCGGCCTTTGCGTCTGGAGAGGAGCTTGGCGAAACTTTCAACGGCCACACCTATCTGTCAAATACGGGTAGGGTGGATGCAGGGTCTTACACTCCGGAGACCTTCCCCAGCAGCCAACTCCGATCCCACCAGTTCGACAACAGCCGAAATGCCGTAAACAGCACCAGTGTTCGTCAGAGTCCCATGTACTCCCACAGCAGCACACCGCTTGTGTATGATCGTCTGAATCCCTACAGCAGCGAGCAAAACTTGGCCCACCCGAGCAATGTCGCCCAACTGCAGAATAAACTAGCTGGCTTCCAGCTGTCACAGCAGGGAAGGCGCAACTTCATCCCGCCAAACCAACTTCATCAGCAACAGTTCCAACACATGTTCTCCACCGCCCAGCTACAGAACCCTTTCCAGTACCAGTTTGCCATGTCCAATGGCATGCCTCTGTCTGCACTACCGCAGCACATGAACATGGCTCAGATGATGCCTAGCCAACAGCAGCCGCCCAGAGGACCCCGCGAACAAAACGCCGCCGATGCACTAGGCGCCATGAGCCCCGAGCTAGCGAATTTCAAGAGGGAGCAGAAGCAGAGCAAGCGATGGGAACTGACCGACATCAAAGGCCACGTGGTTGAATTTGCAGGAGATCAGCACGGCTCCCGGTTCATCCAGCAGAAGCTCGAAACCGCAAACAGCGAAGTCAAGGAAAGTGTCTTTAGGGAGCTCGAGGAGAACGCGCTTCAGCTCATGCAAGATGTCTTTGGCAACTATGTCATCCAAAAGTTCTTCGAGCACGGTGACCAGACTCAAAAGAAGATTCTTGTTGGTAAGATGAGGGGCCATGTCCTGGAGCTCGCCAATCAAATGTACGCCTGTCGCGTAGTCCAAAAGGTAAGTTTTCCTGATTGCAAGCATGAACAAAGACTAATGGGGTCTAGGCCTTGGAACACGCCCTCACCGAGCAACAAGCATCCATGGTCAAGGAGCTTGAAAAGGATGTGCTCAAAACTGTCAAGGACCAGAACGGCAATCACGTCATCCAAAAGGTTATTGACCGAGTCCCGATGCACCACATCCAAAAGATTGTTGAGGCTTTTAGGGGCAATGTCGGTGTCTTGTCGGTAAACTCGTATGGCTGCCGCGTCATCCAACGACTGCTCGAGAAGGTGGAGGAGCCCCAGCGCAGGTTCATACTTACTGAGCTTCACGCCGAGGGTCCAAAACTCATTACCGACCAATACGGAAACTACGTGACCCAACACGTCATCGAGCATGGCTTACCCGAGGACAGGGCCAAGATTGTTGCTTTGATCAAAGCACAGTTCTTGGTCTTTTCCAAGCACAAGTTTGCCAGCAACGTTGTTGAGAGATGTCTGATCTGCAGTGACGATGCCCAACGCCGCGAGCTTGTGTCTGTTGTCTTGTCTAAGAATGAGCGCGGTGAAAGCAATGTCATGAACTTGCTCAGGGATGGTTACGGCAACTATGTGATCCAGAAGCTTTTGGATACCCTTACTCGCGACGACTATGAGATGTTTGTTCAGTCACTCAAGCCAGAGCTTGAAAAGGCCAAGAAAGTTATTCCCGGAAAACAGTGCGTATCGGTAAGCTGAGCCCAACAATCTGACTGACTGATAGACGATTGGCTAACTCTTTCCAGGTTGAGAAGAAGATGAACCGCTACGATCGCATAGACTCACCCACCATGCCCACGCCTGCTCTCAGCAGCTCTACTCAGTCACCACTGAGCAGCACAAATCCAAGCACCAGTGCATCGACTGTTGATGAGCCTGTCCCCAACAGATCGTCTGACAGCAAGACCGGTGCAGCCGATACTACTGGCGGCGTTAAAATTGAGAACACCGGCTCTTAGAGTGGTTTCTGGTCGAGAAGCACCTCGTTTCGGAGCCTTTGTAAACAGTATTGACAGGACCTGTGAAGTTTCATCTTGTTCATTCTTTGCTTTTTCGCCATGGGCCGGCGTATCTGCATTCTATTGTTCATATACCATACTTGCTTTTCTTCTCTTTCCATTCGTTGTTACATATCCTTTTTCTTCTCTCTCCTCACGCCAGTCTCCCCTGTATTCTCTTTTTCTTGGTCTGGAGCCTGGGGAAAATGTCGTTCAAATGGGCATATGGCCGCCATGTCTTTTGTTTCTTTTCTTTCTTTCTTTCCATACACGTTTACATGTCACACAAGAACGAACTTCCTCGGAAGTTTTTGACGGGCCTGTTGGCTGATATGGGGGTTAACCCGATTGTCTCTTTCTTTTCCCTTAAAAAATGTCTCTATTTTTGATTCCTTGCTAGAAAAAGCTACCGTTTGGTTGCTGGATCACCATGGTATTGTTGTTACATGTAACGGCGCTATTGGCATGACGAGAGGGTATGTCAGGGTTTGAGAGATTGGTGCGAAATAACATCCTTTTTTTTCTGATCAACTGTTGTGGTTTCCACAGGTGATTGCTAATAAAGTAGAATCTAAAAAAAACATGAATTCGAATGCGTGTACTGTCCTCAAGCGAATCGGAGATTTTAACATCTTTTGTTTCCAATTCTCATGCATGTCTCATACATCCATGCTGTCCATCATTTTCCATCTTTCTTCCTTTCTTCCTTTCTTTTCTTGTTTTCTCCGCGTCCCAAAATACCTTTTTGTCGCATCTAAACATAGCACACCCACACACACTCTCACTCTCTCACTCTCACTCTCTTCCCCCCCCTCCCTCTCTCTCTTTTTTCCAAACGAAACAAGCCAATCATTTTGCTTATTTCTTCATTTCCCAAAGGAAGGGGAAGGGGGAGGGGGGAGGAGAGAGTGGGAGCAAACAAGCTATCTTAAGCATCGGCTAAAAAAGAAGCAATCTGCAAGACGTAGTAGATCTTTTATGCATTTCCTTTTTGTTCTTTTTCTTTTGTTTTTCTCCGACGGCTTGGGGGGGCAAGGGGGATTGATGGGTTCACTACCCTCCCCTCCCAACAGGGCGGTTCGGCGCGTGTGACAGGCAGGGGGGACAAGCCAGGCATAAAGTACAGTGTTAGAGGTTTGGTGGTGGTGGTGTGTTTTTATCTCACCCCGCATGCTCTCCGTGTTTCAGCGGGTTTGGGGAGGGGGCCAGGGGGGGTGATGGAGGGTAATTAATTTGGAGGGCTTGGTGGTGCTTGTGTTTGGGATGGTGGTGTGGGGGAAGGGACGGGTGGAGGGGTATAATTGAGAAGGGCGAGTTGCGGTGATGAGGAAGATGGCGAGTCTTCTTTTTTTTTGGAGTGGATTGGTCGTCGTATTACTGATTTTTTGAGTTGTAGGGATTCTAAGTAATCTTGGTACTATCTGCGTGTAGATCTACGTATTAAAATACATCGGTCAAGAGATTGATGGAAAACAGACAAAAGAGCCAGGCCATATCAATCATACAAGCCGAAGAACATGTCTCCGTTAGTTCGGGTCATACCCGACGCAACGTGCGATGCCCATGCCCCCGCGGACTGTAGAAATTGCCTTCCTTATAGAGAATGTGCTAACACTAAAAGGGCAAGTTGAACGATACTTGTACCATAATTGGTACAAAGACGTCATCGGAGAATGCAACAAGAGTCTGACCCCGGCCTAAACTATCGGGTATTGGAAAAAATCCACTGTACGGGCATTTATCTTGTCCATATATAAGCATGGTAGGGACACAGGTTATGTTCAACCCAGGAGTCAAGAGGCGACCCCGAGTACCTCGTAAACATGACTAGTGGAATCAGTTAGAGTTTGGATTTCAGGATCAGCGTCACAAGACAGACGCATGACCAAGACCAATCTGTAAAATTTCGTACTTTAGGTGGAGTCGCTAAACTCAGTCGGAGCGGTGCTCGTGTACCTTGGGTGCGCGAGTTTCCTACGCAAACCGAAGACGCAAGTTCAACAGGGTAGAGACCCGTTTTCGCCACTGTAGATATCCCCATGGTACGAAATACCTTCTAGACTCCACTGTTTTTTTTCTCTGCCAAAAAGCATGGACAAGCGTAAGCTAGAACATCAGGTGCGACTTGCCTTCCTAATGCGGTCTGAAAAGTTTCTTCGATACTGCGCCTCAGCGGGTGTTTAACTAAACATGGTGATTTGAACGGTCAATCGGTGGCACATGGTTTTCCTTTCGAGAAAATTTCTGTAATGGGCAGATGAAATAGGCAAAGCTACTGCACGTCAGACAGACACAGATTGCAGAGGACCAAGCCTCCACCAGCCAGCCGGGCCAGTCGGGGTCGCGGAGATTACGTCGTTGGCGGGGGCGGGGCAAGATGCAAGTCGGCAGCGCAGTCGGAGATGCTCATTGATAACGGCCATAGTTTCGCCGAACCACGCGCCACTGCGACTTTGCATGCTTCTTTTTTTCTTCTTTACTGTATGCCTCTTGTGAAATTCAACTTTCGAGCATCTTGCCATCCAGTCAAAACTCCAGTTGCCGCTGCGTCCGCCCATCAAGTCTCACCTGCAGCTGCTGTGACTCGGCCGACCGTGTCTTTTGCGCAACAGCGCCACTTCCGTACCTCGATCCTGAGGATGAATTCACACGGTCCTTCGGGTCATATGACTTCTTCAGGTGATGGCCTGAAGCTGAAGAACCGTCTGAATGAGAGCCGGAGTCCTTACGTCCGTGGCCACATGAATAATCCCGTCGCATGGCAAATATGGGGATCAGAGGCCATTGAACTCGCCAACAAGTCAAACAGGCTGATATTTATCAGCATAGGCTATGCGGCTTGCCATTGGTGTCATGTCATGGAACGTGAGTCCTTTGAGAACGATGAAGTTGCGAAGCTACTCAACGAGCACTTCATTCCCATAAAGATTGATCGCGAAGAGCGTCCGGACGTCGATCGCATATACATGAATTATGTTCAGGCTACAACAGGCTCTGGAGGCTGGCCTCTGAATGTCTTTATCACACCCAATCTCGAGCCCATATTCGGCGGCACCTACTGGCCTGGTCCGGGATCGACAATGGCTATGGGGGAACATATCGGTTTTGTTGGTATCTTGAAGAAGATTCGGGATGTGTGGAGGGACCAGCGACAACGGTGTCTTGAGTCGGCCAAGGAGATTACAGCACAACTACGTGACTTTGCTGAAGAGGGGAATATAAGTAGAAAAGACGGCGCGCCTCACGAGACTCTTGACCTGGAGTTACTGGATGAAGCATATGAAGCGAGTACCACTTGCGCAAGCAGTACGAAACCATTACTAACAATGCGCAGCATTTCAAGAAGAGATACGATCAAGCCCACGCAGGTTTCGGCGGTGCGCCAAAGTTTCCAACTCCCTCGAATCTCCACTTTCTCCTAAAACTATCGCAATATCCGAACCCGGTCAAGGAAGTTCTCGGAGCAAAGGACTGCACGCACGCAAAAGATATGGCTCTGGCAACATTATCTGCGATGAACAAGGGTGGCATACACGATCAGATTGGAAATGGATTTGCGCGCTACTCTGTAACAAAAGATTGGAGCTTGCCGCATTTTGAGAAGATGCTTTATGATCACTCACAGCTGCTGGCCGTATACCTCGACGCATACCTGATGACGAGGAGTCCGGAGCACCTCGGGGCTGTTCACGATATCGCAACATATCTCACGAGTCCGCCTATGCATGCCGAGAGCGGTGGTTTCTACTCATCCGAGGATGCCGATTCATTATACCGTCCAAACGACAAGGAAAAGCGAGAGGGTGCATTTTACGTTTGGACATTGAAGGAGTTTCAGGATATACTTGGCGAAAGAGATTCCGAGATTCTCGCACGGTATTACAATGTCAAGGACGAAGGCAACGTTGCTCCTGAGCATGACGCACATGACGAACTTATCAACCAGAACGTATTAGCCATTACCTCGACACCCGCAGATCTGGCCAAACAGTTTGGTCTTTCCGAAGACAAGGTTGAGAGGATCCTCACCGAGGGCCGACAGAAGCTTCTCGAGCACCGTAACAAGGAGCGCCCGCGGCCGGGCCTAGACGATAAGATTGTAGTATCTTGGAACGGTCTCGCTATTGGTGCTCTGGCGCGGACATCGGCTGCGTTGGCATCTCAAGACCCAGCACGTTCCAAAGAGTATCTCGCTGCAGCCGAGAAGGCGGCCGCTTTTCTTCAAAAACACCTCTACAACTCGGAAACCAAGACGCTGATACGTGTGTGGCGCGAAGGCCCCGGCGATGCACCTGGATTTGCCGATGACTACGCCTACCTCATTTCTGGCCTGATCGATCTGTACGAGGCTACATTCAATGACTCATACCTGCAGTGGGCCGACGACCTCCAGAAGACACAACTGAGAATGTTCTGGGACAAGCAGCATTTAGGTTTCTTCTCGACACCCGAGGACCAGAAGGACCTCATTATGCGACTCAAAGACGGCATGGACAATGCAGAGCCAGGCACCAACGGCGTCTCGGCCCAGAACCTCGATCGTCTCGGCGCCCTGCTCGAGGACAGCGAGTACACGCAGCGAGCGCGCGACACGGCCTCTGCGTTTGAGGCGGAAATTATGCAGCACCCATTCCTGTTTCCCAGCATGATGGACGCCGTGGTTGCGGGCAAACTCGGCATCAGACATGCCGTCATTACAGGCGACGGTCAGAAGGTCGACGAGTGGCTGAGGCGGTATCGTGAGCGGCCAACTGGTCTCGGGACTGTCAGTAGAGTAGGAAAAGGGACCGGCGAGTGGTTGAAGTCGAGAAATGCCCTAGTCCAGAGTATGGATGCTGCAAAAGAAGGTGTCATGCTGTGCGAGAACGGAGCCTGCAGAGATGCACTGACAATGGATATGTCGAGTTTAGAAGATGCCATGCCGGCGATATGACGTAGGAGGGAAGGGGGAGGGGAGGCCGGGGGGAGATATACCAACTGACGATTAATTGGCGTTTGTAAAATCATACGGGCGGAATATGTGGTTTGATTTACCTTGTTATATTCATAATGAATTAGACGTATATCTTGTGAGTGCCAGACTGTATATATACATATATGAATTATGCGGCTGAAGTGAGTGATTGAAACCCCTTACTTTGGTATATATGTGTAGTTGAAGAAAATATATATATAACTATATGTGTATCAATATTTGGATAATTTTAAATTCGTAGTGCCACGACAAAGAAAGAATAACCTAATACAATAACGAACATATACGTTGAAATGGTTAAATCCTCATATTCCTACTCCTCCTCCATTCATTCCCATTCCCCTTTCCTAATCGAAAAAAACAAACAAACATCATCATCCCTCTCCTCTCCCTTCTTCACAAGTAAATCAAGCAACGAAAAAGAGGGAGAAAAAAAGAAATAAATGGTCACTACGAGGGTCGAACTCGCGACCTTGGCGTATCACAGGATGCGCTTCCAAAGAAGTTTTCCTATTAGCACCACGCTCTAACCAACTGAGCTAAGCGACCTTGAGAGAGAAAGAATCAAACGCGAAGTTGTGATTCGTGGTTTGATGGAAGATTGGATGATTAAAAATAATATAATGGAAAGAAAAAAAAAGAAAATTGAGGGTTTGGGTGAGCGAAGGGAGGAATTGGGGGGTGGTGGGGCGGTGGGGTGGGTGAAAGGCGGGAAGCGGGGTTTGTGTGGGTTTAGGGTGGTTAAGTGGATGCTTGGTAATGTTTCTTGTTTTGAGTGATAGCGATGGGTATGATTTTTTGTGGTTTGTAGTAGGAGGATTGTTCCGGATTTAGGAGTTTTTTTTCCTTTTCTTGGGAGGATGATATAGTGTTTGAGTTTAAACTAAGTAGTATTGTAGAAATTAAACCTTGTGTGTTTGTCAGTCTTTGATATGTGCGAAGTGTAATCGTCATGGAAGTGAAAAGGTAACATGTCCATACGTGACTTTGGTACGAAAAGTGTTCAGCACTAAATCAACTTGCGATCCCCATTAACAATCTATACTTTGTTTTCACCCTCCTTACTGGCTGCCTTCTTCTCGTCGATAGCCATGCGCCATGACTTTCCATACAGCGCTGTGACATAGGTACCTGCTGCGCCGGCAACAAGAAATGCAGCGCTAATAGTCGAGAACCAGCCGACGCCAATGGCTCGAACAGCAGGCAAGCAGGCGGCAGATCCTGCGGCAGCAAACATGTACCGCATAAAGTAGTTGCCCGCTATCACATCGTTAATTCATGTCTCAGACAACAGATACCATGGTACTTACCAACAACCTCAGCACTCCGGCTCTGCATGACATCCAGACAATACGTATTCAGACTAGGAAAACAGAAAAGCTGGCCCACACCCTGCAGGAACATCATAATGACGGGCAGAGCGACCCCGCCGACACGCTTCTCAACACTCCATCCGTAGATGAGCATGCAGGCTGGCATCATGACACCCAGGAACAGTACGCAGCTACGCAACCGATCCTCCGAGACACGATGGCCGCGCTTGCGAATATACTTTTTGACTACACGATCGGCATAGCGACCACCGACAAAGGTGCCGACTAGGTACCCGCATCCAGGCGCGATGTAGAAGAGGCCAGACTGTAATGGCGTTTCGAGGTTGAAGCGTGGGTTCAAGACGTACCGGATGGGCGTGAGCAGCGAGTACATGTTCCAGACGAGCGCACTCGACGCCAATCCTGTAAGAAGGATATTCGGGTACCGATACAGCATGATGATGCGAAAGGGGTTGAGCCACTGCCACATTTTGACGGCTCGCTCTTTTCTCGGTAGCCCTTGGAGCTCGTCGGCACGTCGCTTGTGGATTGTCTCTGGCTGGAGGAAGAAGCACAACATGGTTGCTGTGCCAGCCAAAGCTGTCTGCAGCCAAAAGATGTCACGCCAGGTGCGGAATGTAACGATGATGCCGCCAAGAAAAGGGCCCAGTGCTGGTCCGATGAGCGTGCCGCTGAGGAACAAGCTCAGTGCTGTTGCGCGCTCAGTCTGTGGAGGTGTTAGTAGAGGTACATGACTGTAGTGACAATATTACCTGGCACAATGTCCAAGTCATACTGTACGTTATTATGAGTAAGAGCCAAGACTTACCGGCTTGTAGATATCGCCAATGACGGCGGACCCAATTACCAAAAACGCAGTGCCTTGGAAGGCAGTAAGGATTCGAAAGACAAAAAAGGCAGCAAGATTCGGTGCTAAAGCTGTGCCAATAGAAAAGGCAGTGAATAAGGTAGCACTTGTTACAGAGACCCATTTGCGGCCGTAGATGTTGCCATATGGCCCATAGAAGCACGGAGACAGGCCCATGAAGAGCATGTATAAGGCATTGGACACATTGATGATGGAGCCATCAGTGTTGAAAGTGGCAGCCACCTCAGGAACGGCAGACAAGACAGTGGTCGAAGAGATAGGAGCGAGAAAGCTGCAAAACGACACAACGGCAACGATGATTAGTTTTCGACGGTTGGAGAACTTGTTGTAGATGACGTCGTTGTCGCCAGTTGCAACATATTGGACATTGACCATGTCATGGTGACTGCTCGAGACTGTGCGTTGAAGCTGTAGTCGGTCTTGCTGGGGTTGTTGGGGTTGCTCAGGGACAATAGAGGCATATTGCGTCTGTTTCTCAGGTTCGGTGCCCGGATTGGCATGCTGAGGGCCAACGGGTACTGAGGAGGATGTGGAAGAGGGTGCCATTATGCGTACTCATAGAAGGCAAAAATTCGAAGACAAAAAATCAGTGTTTTCAGTGAATGAGTCGAAGAAGATTGAGTGATATCAGATAAAGGGAAGAATGCAAGCGTATCAAGAGCATTAATGTACGATTGGTTTGGGCTACAGATTGGGTTATGCTTGGGTTGCAGGACGCTAATGACGGGTCATATCCGCGGGTGGATACGCGCCGTTGTCCATAGAAAAGCTTTTCCGTGAAGAATCTTCGCTTCAAGGAGTCGATATATCCGAAAAGTGGATCATGGCCACAGGTACATCGGAACAAGAATGTCCGGTCGGAAACGTTGCCGGCGGTGTGAGTGCGTCTTGATGGCTCGATTCAAGACAGGCATTGTGTTCTAGGCTGTGGTCAGAGTAGATGCAATATATGTATACCAGGCAGTAGGCAGTGGCGATGAGCAAGAGCGGACTCGGGAATAGTGCAAGGGAGTATCTTGGCACAGGACCACTCACGTGGGTGCTCACGTGGACAATGCAAACAAAAAAAAGCCAAGGACTAGCAATACAGGGCAAAACGCTCAAATAAAGAGCTCAAATATGGGTGTATATAGGCCATATCAGCCGTAGCCATGGCAGTGGCCGTGGCCAAATGTGTACCCGAGAGTGTCGTGAAATGTCGAACCCGACCCGACCCTACAAAAGGGGTGCGTGTACAGTCCCAAACGCCGTCGATGCAGTTACGCCTTTTAAAACCAAGAGATGCGAACACACAGCAAATGTCATATGCTGAGCTTGTCCAGGCTCAAACGATCCGCGCTCTTGTGTCGCTTAACCATGCCAAGCTTGTAAAACTTCTCCTCGCCTGTTGCGGTGCGACCGCCAATATACCATTTTTCTGCACCCATGGCCTCATGGAAGCCGTCCGAAGAGCTATCTGAGCCTCTTCTGCTCCGTTGCGATGCGCCTGGTATGGGAAAGGCTTTTGCTTGGGGTGATGTGGAGCGGGTGTAGGGAGGGGCGTGCTGTCTGGTGGGCTGGAAGTGGCCGGTTCCCTGGACAGCAACGGTTGCGCCCGGCGAAGGGGATCGCGCCTTTGCGGTGATGGTGCGCGAGGCGGCTGCCGAGTCACGGGCCTGTTGTTGCTGTGCTGGGGTGTTCTGGGCGTAGGATGCGACAGAGGCAGCCTGCGAGGACACGGTCTTTTGGAGCGAGGGCTGCTGGGCACGGAAGGCAGCGAGGAAGCCCCCGAGAAAGGGCCTGTTGGTAGTCATGGAGCGATCGGGAGCGGGATGGTCTGGTGAGGGCCGGTGTGCGTCGTCGTGCATCAAGGCCCGGTGGCTCGTTTTGTGTTTTGTTGAGCAAAAGGCGCTGGGTGGGCTGAGGGCGGTGTGGACGGGCGTATTGGCGGGCCGAGGGGGGCAAAGGGCGACGTGTAACGGGCGTGGGGTGCAGGCGAGCAATGGGCAGTGATGTGATGGTGTTTATGGTGGAGTCTGGCGGAAACGTCGTGTCTACGCCATGCGCTCTCGTGGCAGAGGCCGCGACAGGCGATTAGCGGGCTATTACGGTATGGTGTGTACGAGACAGGGGCGGGCGGGAGCGCAAGCGTGTGACGTAGTTGCGGTTGCGGTTGCGGTTGCGGTTGCGGTTGCGGTTGCGGTTGCTGTTGAGGTGAGGCGAGGGTGAGGGTGAGGGTGAAGGAGGTGTTATTCGTGCTGCTGGTGCGGCTGACTGGCTGGCCATGCACTACGAGTGTGTGTTATATATATGTATGGGTATGCATGGAGGAATAGTAGCCGAGGTGCCAGTGGGTAGTGTGCAAGTAGTAGCTGATGGCCAGTGTGGGCGAGGCGGATAGCGGTTGTTTCGTGGACGGAGCCGCGAACCGTCGAACAGTCGATGGGCAAGAGCAAGGAACAAGTCGGAAGCAGAGGCTGGTCATTGGACTCTGACACGCTTGCTCGCTCGTACTCGGCCCAACCCCCCTCGTCCGCCTGTCCGCCTGTCCGTTCACGCTGGCGCAGGCCGGGGGTTGGTTGCCAGCAGACGATATTTTCCCTGCTCTGCCCTCTGCCCTCTGTCCTCGCCTTACCTACTCGCTCCATAGCGCCGACCAGACCCGCGTCACATGTGTCGCCCATCTGCTCTGCCCTCGGCCATGCACCCGCTGTTGGCAGGGCGCATGGCTGGCTGGGCGCAACACCACGTCGTCTGCAGCGTCATATGTCTGCGCTCGTATACACTACACATGGCAACATCAACATGGATGCATGCCCCTCGTCGAGCCCGCCCATCGACGTCCCCCCAAACGCGGGGTTGGCCCGGGAAACAGGCGGCGTCTGACTGGCCAGCCTCGAGCCTTGTGAAGATGCATGTCATGGCCCCGCCTTGCCTTGCCTTGACTCGCTCACCTCACGCCTGTCTGCTTATGGCTACGACTGGCGGATCCACCGTGGCCGCTAGCACATCGCCGCACAGCCATTAGCATCCTCTTGCTCTGCGCTTGAATCTTGTACTCGATACATCGACGCAGACGGTATGCCCCAGACCATATGCCCGGGTCCCCAATCGCCTCCAGCTTGCCAGTCATGGGCTCCACGGACAATGGGCACGGACCCCGGCGGATCCGCATTTGCCCTGACCTGACCAAGATCAAGATGCCCTTCACCAGCCGACGCAACCATCCTCTGCAATGGCATCCTTCTCCACTCTCCCCAATGAGCTGCTCGAGCAAATAGTCGCCCGTCTTTCACAGCACGACACGTCTTCGTTCTGCCGTCTCAACAGCCATCTCCATATACTCGCTACGCCATTCCTTTACCGCCATGTCGATCTCTTCGTGCCCCCCAGCAACAAGCTCCCAAGGATTGATTACTTTTGTCTGAACATCCTCCAGGACGCCAGAAAAGCCAGCAATGTCAGGTCGATCCGTCTGGGCGTCTCCTCTGGTGAAAGCGTTACCCAAGGCCAGCGACAGCTTCCTCACGACAGCTCCTTCGACCATGCCTACCTACTCCAAAAGGCCATGGACATTTGGACCAACGAGACCATGTTTCCCACCAATGCCCATCTGAAAGAGGCACTTGGTATGTGATTTTCGATAGCACATCTCTAGGAAGCTCTTGTGTCATGACTGAGACTTATTTGCGAGTACAAAAGAAAAACGTCAACATCTGCTCTTCTCATCCTAGCCGTGCTTTCTAACAACACCCTTTTCCTAGAAACACGCGAATATTCTGCGTATGCAGCACTCATCATCCTAATCCTCCCATCACTTCAACATCTACACGTAACCGACTGCAAGTCTACCACGTATGACTATCTTCAAGCTTTGCCCGACACTCTGGCTCCCGAATCATTAGGGACTCCGCGCTTTTTGGCTCAATCGCTTGTCCGCCGTCTGTCATCCATCACACATACATCTCTTGTTTTTGACCAAGCAAGAGGCATAGCGTACCGCGACCCAGATACTTACCTTTCCGCTGATCATTTTCTAAATCTCCCTAATATCCAATCCCTCGAGCTTTCAGTCCGAGGCGGATTGCGTCATCAATCCACACTCAGCACTAACGTTCCACTCATCCGGCGCATTAGACCGACTAATATTACCACATTGGTCTTCCGCCATTCGGGCGCTTTCATCGCAAGCACACGCTCTCTTTTTCAATGCATCCCTAGGCTACGCTCACTTACCTACGACTTCGTCTTCGACGGCAGGTCAATGCCAGATCCTGTCGTCAATCTAGCCGCCTGGTGTGATGTGTTACAAGCCTTTCAGTCCACGCTGGAGATTCTCGTCTTCAGTATAGAATATTGCGACAAACTCGTCTGGTTCTACTCCCAACCCCGTATCTCAATGGTGATGAATGGTCACCTTAATATGACGCACTTCCCCAAACTTGACACTCTGGAAGTCCCACTTCCCTTCTTGACTGGAGACCCCGAGTTTACCATGGAAACACCAGTCGCCCATCTACTCCCACCAAACCTGCGACATCTTACCCTACGCACCGATCTCTCGCATGCTCAGCATGCGCATCCTTTCGACACATCCATTCTGCAAGATGGCCTCTCGGTCAAATCGTCGCAGCGAATGGCAAACTATCTAATGTCAGCCCGAAGTGATGTTTCGGTCATTTACCAGACCTCCCTCACTCTACTCGAGCAGGCAACAACTCTTGAGTCGCTATCCATATGGCAGCCCGCCGATCCTTCCCTCGCTTGGCTTGACAGCCAAACTGAGGATTTTGCAACGACTTGTCGTAACACGAACATTTCCGGCAAAATCCTGATACCAATGCTGCTAAGGTGGAAGAATGCTGCGCATTGGGATCTGATGCAGGAAAAGACAGTTTTTGACAGAGAGGCTCCGGGACTCAGGCCTCAGACAAGATTCTGGAGGAAGGAGTGGGAGGGAAGACCATTGGGATTGGCAACCCAATATCTCTTGCATGCGTTGAGATTTCATCCGGTAAAACTCTAACCCTAGAGATCAATTCTCCACGTCGCCTCTACTTCAGCTAATGCCAGTTCTTGCGTTAACTATACAGTAATTTGTTCAGGAGTGGTGCAGTGGGAGAAAGGGAGAAATCAAGAAAGCTTCTTTGGCGCTAAAACCTCCAAACTCCTGTGTTGATTGGAAGTTCAGAAAAAGTTTGATTTCAATGTAGAAATAGTCTTCAAAATCTGAAATTACAATTCAATTTTTAGGGAGAGGAGCTTTTTCTCTTAATCTTACGAATTCCTTGATATTGTGGTAGAAAGATTTTGGTACTATCTGGAAGAAAATTCACTCCGCCACCCCTCCCTCCAATCAATAGTTACCGCACTCAACTCTCTGTTCTTTGTGACTGAATACGACAAACTCGGAGAGAAACGATATAATGTTGTGATAATGTCAGCTTGCACGTGCAGTCGCGTGTTCTTAGTGCGGACCGAAGCGCGTCATCCCGCCGCCGAGCTGACGCGGGCATTGCCTCGACTAAAAACTGACAACTACGTAAGTACGTATGCACCTGCAATGACAGATGTCTGGAGTGGAAATCTCTTGCTACCAGGAGGCCGCTCAATCAAAGGCATGATAAAGAAATTGCCTTCATGTTTCTACTCGTACTAACATTGCGCAGAAATCAGCTTTACGACGCAAAATGTCGCGTCGTCGCCAACCCTCGGCACCACCAGCCTACGCTTCCTAACCACCGTTGATACCGCAAAAATACCACTGTATCTTACCGCCGGCCCCAGTCTGGATGTATGGACAACCGACGAAATCACCCAAGATTGGTTCGAGTCTCTCTTGCTCAGCAAGCCTACAACATCCCCAAATGCATCTAACCATGATACAAATAAGTGGTGGAACCTCGCGCGCTCACAGTCTCCCATTGGGATACTAGCGCAAGTGCAAGATGTACCAGAAAGCGCTCAGAAACCCAGGATAACAGAAATCCTCTTCTATGGGACAATCGCTGCGCATGCCGCCGATGGGATACCAACACCGCCACCGTCTTTGTCAATTGTCGACAATGCAGGCGAACAGCTTCCAGAACTCAGGGTACACGCAACGCCGCTTTCGTCTGATATGCTACACTATGCTAGCATTGACCCGCCAATCGACAATGACGCTCATTTCCTCCCATCAATGCACAACGCCCACGCTGCATCCAAGTCTCCGAAGAAACACCGAGACATCTTTGAGGAGGCTACAATAGCGAACAAGAAGGCGAGAGGAAGGGGTGGAAGAGCAGTCTCGGCAGCGGCTGCTCGGGGAAGCGAGTCCCAGCTGCCCTACGCCCACCGCAAATCGTCATTGTCTATTGACAAAAGAGCCTCGCCATTCCCAGACTCGAGACCATCGTCTTCGTCTGGTCCGCTGCCGCACTCCAACTCTCGTCCGCTGTCTCGATCACCGAGCATCTCTTCAGACACAAGACCCTTGAGCCGCAAAGGTCCACCTGAAGCACATACGAGGCGATCCAACCTTTCCCAGGTCGCTACTGTACCCATCAAGCCGGAAGAGCCAACAACAGAGTCACGGAACAAGGATGCACTCGTCAAAGTGGTCATGGCAGCCATGCGCATGCATGGGCTGCAGCAGCGAAAGCAGAACAGGTCTCGTCGGGCATCGTTGGCTGCTGGCGAGGAAGGCGAGCGCTTGAATGAACAGACAACCCCAGAAGAGGCGGCCAAAGATGATGAATATAAGTTGATTTATCATCAGACCTACAAGGGTGCAGCACTTGCGCTGGTATGTTAGATATGATCTTTTTTTAGGCCTGGCAAATAACTGTTTACAGAGAAACCACATGTTGGAGAAACCATTGCATGTCCAGCCAGATCGGATGCGAGACGTTGTTGAAAAGCTATTGGTAATATTCTTGTCTGATCCGCTTGCGGAGCCACCGCCTGTGGATGTGCCCGCGGATCCAGTGGCTACTCCAGGAAGTAAATCAAGGATTGGCATTCCGGGATCCACACATGGCCACGCAAGTCCATTCGATCTCCCTAGCACGTCTCGACCGAGGATGATGAGGTCTGTCACCGACAGTCACGTCTTTACCGGGTCGCCCGTCAGTAAGAAGAGGCCCTCTACTAATCGGCCAGCGCCGACGTGACATAGCCAGCGACATGACAATTTTTGAATATCTGCTCAGTAATGTTCAAACTCACGGTGTGACATTGCGATGATACAATCATTTCGCATCAATATGTTGCCTGGACGCCTGGACCGGATGCGACCTAGTATCCTTCCCATTGTGGCATTTTGATGGCGCTTGTCATCATTCGTCAGCACCTTGCGACGATCGCCAGCCACCACGACAAACATGGTCGTTGTTAACATCAAACCCATTGTGGCTCCTAACATGATGTCACAAGAATTTGCGTGCTCTTCTGGTAAGGCGCCAGGAAGTGAGGCTAAATTTGTACCTTGCGGAGCGTGACACGACACAAGTGGAGGACAACTCGTACTGTTAGTAACATCAACATGTACAGCCTCGTATTCTACGTGACATCAGGGGACATGAGTTTTTGCCTTTGGGCGACAGAAATTGAGGCGAGAATAGAAACAATAATGATATAAAAGGCCAGCGGGCCGGTCTGTCAAGAAAATCACCATCAGAATACAACACTATCACTCAATAACTCAATACTTCATTCCAAAACACACACTCGCTACCTTTCAAGCAAACACCAATCAACCACTTCTCACCATGCTCTCCAAACTCACCTCCCTCGCCCTCCTCGCCGCCGCCACCGCCTCTGCAGCAGCCCTCCCCACCACCACACCATGGACCTGGCAAGTCACCTCCTTCAGCTCCGTCTGCACCGCCGCAACCTGCCGCTACTCCTTCAACGTATCCGCGCCCGCCGGTCCATCCGGCCAACCCGCTTTTGACGCCAACTTCTGCTCCGGCACCAGTGTGCAAGGCGGCTTCAAATCCTGTGCCGTCGTCGGCGTCGATGTCCCCGGTGATGTGCAGACGCAGGAGTTTAACCAGGGACGCGATATCGGTGCTATTATTAGTGTCGAGTATTCTTTTACGCAGTAAGTTTTTCATGTGTCGATTTTTTGGGGGGGTAGAGAGAGAGAGAGAAAGCTAATGAATAATAAGGGGTGAGGTTACGTATACGTATACGGGAAATAATTCTGTTGCTCATACGGAGTTGGGGCCTGCGGTTGATTTTACGATTATTCCGACTGAGGTTACGGCTGTGGCTTGAGTAAGTGATGGTGGTGAAGGTGGTGTTGCGTGTGCTATGCGCTCTGCTAGGACTTTGGTAGCTTGGGGGTTGTGAGAAAATTCGTGGTAATTGTTGTATTCCATCTGCATTCTCCTCTATACAATTAGAATTGTCGTTAATCAATAACTGATACACTGCGTCTTTCTTGCCGATGAAGCCCACATTTAGATTTTTCTGGTCTTGCTTCCTTTTTTTTCCTTTTGCCAGTGCGGTATGTTAAGTGGCAATGTGTACGCGGTAAGAGGAACATGAGAGGATATTTATTTTCCCAAGAAAAAACATTACATTCATAACAATGATATAAAGCGTACCCATCCAGCCAAACCAGAAAGCCACTGGTAACCATATAGAAGGGGGGGAATCCAAAACCATTAATTCATAACCCCAAACCACGCCGCCATCAAATTTACCCATCCATATCAAGTATACAACCACTTACTTAACCTCCTTGCCCACCGGCTCCCCAACCTCCGCCAACGTCGCAAACGGGTGCTGTTTCCTCTTAAACCCAATCTTGACCCTGCCCACCCTCGACATCTTATCCTCGAACTCTGTGCCGATGCGCAGCACAGTCTCGCGGTACATGGTCTCCGTCGTCCAGTCGTATGAGCATCCGATGATACGTTTCATGCCGCCTTCGGAACCGGCCATGAGGAAGCAGACGGGGGGGCGCTCGGCGGTGAAGAGGGTTGCTGTCATGTTGCCTGTGAAGTTGTTAGCTTTTGGGAAGGATGGAAGAGGAAGGGGGGGAAAGAACGAACCGGTATCTATGAGGGTGAAGACACGTTGGTCACCTGGGCCTGCGGACTTGGCTTTTTGGACGAGAGCGGCGACTTCGGGGTCCGAGGTTGGGTCGATGGGGGTGCATTCGTTTTTGGAATTGCGGTAGTGGCGGGAGAGGGGGCTTGCTGCTGCCTGTTTGTTATATCAGTTGTGTCCTCATTACTGTCATAGAAGACGAAGAGGAAGAAGGAAGAGGGGGAAAACTTACAGTCCACTTTAAGCGTCCCAACCTCCCACCAAAAATCTGCCGCTCAATTGTCTCGAGATCCATGTACCCCTCGAACCCAAAGAACCAGCACTGCTGGTCCCAGAACTTGCCGAGGTACAGGAGACGCAGCAGCCAGGGCGACAGCGCCATGAGGACCAGCGAGTAGACGAGGAGAATGATACCTGGTGTGCGGAGGGAAGGTATGGCAGTCAAGGTGATGGCAACGAGGAAGACGATACCACCTAGACGCAGGGCTATCTTTGCGATCCGCCGCTTCCATGCCTCGCGCCGGACGTACGCAACGGGCGTGAAGGATTTCCAGCGTACGTTTGCGGCGCGGCAGCCATCGAGGATGATGCTGTCGTCTTCGCCTACACCTGCGATACCGACGTCTTGGGGGAGGATATCCCAGAGCTTGGCGTTGTAGGCGTCGTCCATTGAGTGCCAGGGTTGATTTGGGTTCCTGGGTAAGACGCAGATGAGGCGTTCGAGGAGTTGTTCGCTTCCGTTTGCGAGGGAGAGACTGTGTGTTGTTGGGTTAGTAAGATGAGACAAGAAGTGTTCTATAAAGATTCAAGACGTACCGAGCGAAAGCCTGGAATGCAGAGTCTGTAGGGTCGATTTGGGGGCGCACACGGAGAAGACCCATTAAGGCATAGCTGTGGTCTCCAGGGAGGTACTGTGTAGTGTCTCTGTTGTGCAGGCACTCGAGAGCAAGTGTGACGAGCTCGAGTTGGCTCAGAATAAGGTTACCCTCGTAATGGTCGATGAGCTAAGTGGGTTAGCAAACGATAGCAAAGAGAGGTGATAGGTAGTTACTCATACCTGTCGGGCGACATGAGCGTCGTCCAGCCATACTTGAGCCGAAAACTGGTTCTTGGGTACCATGATGGGGTGGTCGAGATTGGTGCCACGCACGAAGACGCTGATATCTTGTCCTGCAGGCGCTAGCAGGACTTCTGGGAAGGTCCAGACTCTGCGGCCCCATTGCTGAAGCATGAGTTCTGGTGTGTTGATCTCGGATGAGTTGTTTGAAGGAGGGCCAACGGCAATAGCGAGGGACCGGGCTCCTCGGATTACATCACAAATACGGTAGACCTGTGGATGAAAATTAGTGAGGCTCCTTCAGCGTTAATCGCGCTATTCGCATACATCTTCTTGCAGCTGGTTGTCAGGCATGCAGGAGCAGCCAACCCAGTATGCAATCGCTCCGGCTCTACGAGCAGCAGCATCAGACATTTCGTGTAGAACTCTAAAGTCCTCAGGTGTGCTGAACTGCTCTGCCGTATATGCAATAAACACATAGGAAAGGTTGCGAGCTCCACCTTGCTCTGCAATCCTACTCAAGTTAGCGGCAGCCTTAAAAGTTGACGAACAAAGATTTACCAGTCATCGACCTTGGTGATCTTTGCAGGCCTCCCATCACGTAGGAAGCAAAGGTACCGTGGCTGTAGTATGCGCTCAGCAACGGGATGTGCCTGGCTCGGAACAATGCCATTTGGATTAGCCGTCTCAAGCATGTTCTTTGCGACCTTGGGATAGCCAAAGTACTTGTAATTAAGTGCGTCGTAGTTGCCTCCATTGCGACTAGCAGTCTCAGCGGGACTGGGACTAGAGATCTGCCGTTTTGTCAGAATGGTGTCGCTGATCAGTGGGCAAGAGAACATACGCAAATGGTGATGACGCACGCTGCGACAACCCACTTGAGGCCAAGCATCACGACATCATTGTGTGAGATGTGGCCACTGTTCGCCGCATAATCGATGTGGTCGAATGGCCAGTTTGCCAAGCGCATAAACATGGGCGCAACATTACGGATGAATGTACGCCGGTAAGTAGATCCGGTGTTGTTTTCGTAAATGTCGTCAACAGCTTGCACAACCAACTTCGAAACTTTGCCATCCCAGGAAGAAATGTAGCGATCATCGTAGTCACCTTCCCACTCTCGGTCCAAACAATCTCGATGCCTGTACTGACCAAGCTTTCGATAACCAAGACCTGGCTTGCGGTAGAAGTTTGGAAATCCCGCCTTTGCATTGGTAAACGGAGTGAAGATGTATCTATATCCCTTGAGCCTCAAGGGTCCACGGGGCTATATCTCATTAGAAACTGTAGACTTTATATCAGGGTTGACGAACCAGAATGAGAGATTGCCCTGGCTGTCTCTCCGGATCTGGCGCCTGGCCATTATTTGGGGTGTTGGAGGCATATGTCGTCTCGTACACCGAAGCCTGGACGTTTTGGTCATGCATTTTGAAAATTACCGAAAGCAATTACACAGCTGTGTGATAAAACCTGGCCGGGAATCTACTTGGTATTGTTGCTGATGTTGTTGTGGTGGTGGCGGCTGAAAATGCTGATACGGTTGTGGATCATACGCAGTAGTCGCCTGTTCAGATTCACGTCAGCTGTGGAGAGAAACGATTACACCTCAAACTCACTTGAGATGCGAATGTTGGTTGCGGCTGAGGTGGTGGTTGATTGTATACCAGTGGCACAGCAGATACAGTGACAGCGGGCTTATTTGGATCGTAGTTGCCTCCGCCGCAATGACTTGATTGATTCTAGCCAAATCAATCAGATTAATGGGTGCTTGGTACAAGAATCTGGATTGTACGAACAGGATAATAAGATTGCTGATAGGATTGTATGTGGACAAATGTACCGGTTTCAGGATCAACTCCTCCACCGTGTCGGCCAGCAAGGTTAGCAGAGTAGTCCTGCCTAGTGTCAGCGACCTGAGAAAGGGGGTCAAGGTAATTCAGGACTATTATACCATTCAATTAGAGCGCCTAATTGGAATGGGCGGTAGTCTCTGTCAGGCTGCTCGAGTCACCGGCGAGGCGCGAACGCAAGCGATCTTATCAACTTCGAGACTTGGGATCTAAAGCCATCCTGATCGGTTTGATGGGGCCAAGTTACACATGATCCTAAGTTTAGTGGATGTATACCACATTTGGAGTTCAGCTTGACATCATCCTGAATGATTGGCTGCGTTGGCGGCCCCATCGCCCCATTCCTGGCGAAGTGTGTGATGGCGTTAATGCATAGTCCACAAGAACCGGAACTTGCCAGACAAGGCTGAAAACACGTTATGTAAACGGATTTTGTGTACTACGCATATGAGCCATATCAGACCATACTATCTTCTCCGCCTGAAAGTTTCCAGGGATGGCGAAACTTTACAAGATGGCGCGCTTTCCTGGCCTTTCCTGCCCAGACACGTGTATATCTTCAGCAGACACATGTCAGTAGTTCAGCGAAAGTCGGGTGTTGCATTAATGGGCTCGCAGAATTTACTTTCTTGCACAATTTTGCCAGCCCCTGCACTCTATCAACACGAGGTGTGGGTGCAAGTGGGTATTGTACTACTACCCTTTACTCACTGGCCGGAGGACTTGTGACCGAACTTTGGTTATCATAGTATCAAGCCGTGCCAAGACAGCTTCAAGCAACGAGGCAGACACTGTTAGCCCAGATAGCAGGGTTGTATTCAGAAAAGGGACTACCATGCTGCACTCTACCAATCCGCGTGATTCGTGTTCTCGTGTGCACTGCCTTTTTGGGCAAAGATTGGCGAGGTCACTGCCAGCTGAATGCTTGGCAATCTCAGCCTGGCGCCACCAATTTTGTTTGGCGCTAGCATTACCATCTTCTGAAAGGCCTGGACATACTATTGCTTTTCCGTTCAGCTCCTGGATGAATGGTGAGTTGTGGTTTTGGCCCCCAAAGAGGCCGTCTGCAGGTGGGAGGGGGCTTGCTGCAGGCGATGGCTGCAGGGGCTTTGGATAGTCTCGTTTCCAGTTGTGCCACGGTTAGAGCCACGAGTAAAGTGTGACTAACCGGTCAGCTCACAAGTACTATCTCCGCCCTGAAGTCTCTGGACCATAATGGTATTACTTATTAGTTGGGTGTGTTCAGCCTCCCGTGCAAGCAGTAAAAGATGGCATCATTTCGGAGCTTGACTGCAGACCGTAGACCTTTTGACGAGTTCAAAACCAAGTCGCGAAATAGTGCGGAATCTAGGAAAGAAAAGTCATATGGAGTCGTGAATCTACATGTCTTTGAATGGTTAGACTCAGCTGTCCAGGGTAAGGAGATCGGTGGTATCCAGTCTATTGAAGCGCTCGAATCGCAGAGCAAAGGGGCCGTCCGGGTAATGTGAGTATCGTACATAGCAAGAGTCCCGATAATCATTGACTGAGATAGATTCGCACCCCCAGATAAACCCACTGGAAACTACGGCGAAAGTCTACTGGAGTTTCTTGAAGAATGGAGAATCCCCAGTGCGTTTGTCGACGAGGGTCTGCAAGGTGTCTCGCAGTCGTTCGCGGCTCGTGAAGATGTCGATGGAACAACGTTTGTGTGGTTCCACTTCTTGTGTAAAACTCTCGCAATAATTGACAAAAAGATCGTTCATCTCGGCGGTGAAGACGAAGACGCTAGTGGACTGAAGATGCGTCAAACGGCGCAAAGTCAACCTCAGGCAAATTTCTCCTGGATAAAACCGGGTTTCGTACTTAAAATCCGAGAGCAGAATGCCACAACTCCAAAGCCTGCGCGTACATTCAGCTCAAACAGCGATGATACCTTATCATCAACCACAGCTCCGCCTGTGGTCGAGTTGTTTTGTTTTGGAGTTCCAGCTTCATTTCAGAACCGCTTTCGTGCCTTGGTAAACATGGCAAAGTGTGAAGATCTGATCCGAGATCCATATACTTTGCTAGAGGTAGCATTCGAAGAAATGTACAAAGTCCTCGACTGGACAGGGTGGAACCTAGGAGACATTTTCGGAGAAATGGAGACGGTATGGCACCTGCTATGGCACAAAGATAGCTGCTAACACGTCATCAGCAAGCACTGGAAATGGCAAGAAATCCTGGAAAAGCAACAAAGGACTCGCTCAAGGACCATTTTACCGGCCTTCACAATCTCGCGAAGCATACTATTTACTTGCGCGAGAACTGTGAGGCTGCCCTGGCTACCCTCCAAGGTCTCTATGATCACCATGAGAGTGTGATCGGCAAAACCCCCAGCTTCCACCAAAAGTTCACCCGCCAGGCATTGGAATATCGCAGGACCCTTTTTGAGTCTACACAGCGACGGCTTACAAGTCTTGACGCACGCATCTCCAATATTATCCAGCTGTCCTTCAATGTAGTCACACAAGGTGACAGTAAAGTAATGCAGTCTGAAAATCAGAGCATGAAGACGATTGCTGTTACAACGCTTCTCTTCATGCCTCTGGGTACGGTCGCATCTATATTTGGCAGTCAGTTCATGCAGCTGCAGGAAGAGTACCCTCACCATATCACAGTATCGCAAGACTTTTGGCTCATGTGGGGTAAGTGCAAACAAGTGAACGATGCCTCAAGTGATGCTTATCTAACAAAACTCCAGTCATTGCAGTTCCCTTGACTATCATAGTCGTGATTGTCTGGAGAGTGTGGTACGTGGATGCGAGGGAGCATCTCGTAGATGGTATAGAGAAGGAAGAAGGAAAGGGCTATTTAGGGTGGAGGTCATTGTTTAGGAGGGTACGCAGGAAAGTTGCACCTGCCAAGATAGCCCCATAGCCAATGCCTGGCGGGGAGCTGAGAGAGCAACCCAATGTAACTGCCACGTTGATGGATGGCAGATGCAACGACTTGATTTCTCTGATCATAGAACAACAGGATTGAATATGGTACCGTACAAAGTATGTAGTTTAATACAGAGTAATACAACAAATGCAAAGCGACGCGCAGATGCGCTACAGCCAACTATGGGCGGTGTTCGTCACAAACGTCAACCGCCCAATACCGTCTAACCAACAATAATTAAGGCCAATCACTCATAACATGCCTTGGTCCATAGACATTCCAGTCCCCTGATGGTCTCGATGCCCAATATCTACCGCGCCACTAACTTGAACAAAGTCCTCCAGCTCTTCACTCGTGGTTTTGAGCTTCTCCTTGACAGCTGTAACTCCCTCGATGCCTACTATATGGCGCGCAGGAGGGTTGTCATGACCCCCGATCGCAGTCAATGCATGTACCGTTTCTGCGATCAAACTGCTTTTTACTGCTGCTGGCAATGGCGCGTACAGGCTCGTTACTGCATTAGAATTGAGTAAATCGCCCATTGTCGGTTCTGCATCCTGTCCAGCTTCGGACATGTTGCTGTCTTCGCCAGGAGATTTCGTTTCGTCAAAGTTGTGAGGGGGGTGAGCAGAAGGGTTTCCGATACGCTCTAGCTTGTCCAAGAGACCCGAGAAGATTTCCCGAGCCAAAGGCGCAGGATTTTCGCCTTGGAGGTACTCTGGCATAGGAGGGACGGATGTGATGCGGTTCGTGAGCACATTTACCTCCATGTTTGCTTGAACTAATGACATCTTGACATTGAAGGGAGCGATTTCGTAGGCAAGACTCTATGGGGCGATTTTCAGTAAAGTTAATGGCGCTATTTACTGTAAAATACTCACATCACAGTAGCCTTCAATGGCCCATTGAGATGAGCAGTACATTCCCAGGCCTGGCGTGCCCAGATGGCCGGCTGTTAATAGTCAGAATACGTCCAAGCTGAAACGATCCGTAAAGAGGACTTACTGATGCCAGTTATCACAATGAGATGGCCGTTCTTCCGTTCTCGCATGATAGGAAGTACGGCTTTGATGATATTAACGTTCGCAAAAAAGTTGATTTCGAAGATTTCATCAACCAGACTTATTGTTCGAGTGCTCTGGGCCAGCTCCTCAACTGTACCTATGACAGCTACCCTCGAGATTAGTGGTCAACCCACGTTTTCCCTCCACGCAAAGACGGCTTACCTTCGCTCGCGGCGCATAGCAGAACATCAATTCGCCCAAATGCTTCCACAGCCTCAGCAACCGCTGCCTGGCATTGGCCAATGACCCTTCATGCGAGGCGCAATCAGCACAATAACAGTCTTGACGCGGTTTGCGAATACTCACCTACTGTCCAATGCCACAACCCTCAGATGCTCACGCCATCTGTCGGTTTGCTTCACGTCTTGCAAAAACGTCCGAAAATCGTCTACTTGTCCCTCTCTTTTCTCAAACTCAACAGGCATCACGCCAGCCACGACATAGTCACCATGCTCCAGTACTTGTCTCGCTAATGCGATAGCGATTGGTGATACTCCTCTTGTGATAAACCAGACGCGGGGAGCGTTGTGTGGAGGAAAGTGTGGTGACTTGGGTCGTGGAGGCTTTGACGATGACGATGGCGCGTTACTTGTCATATCTGAATCAATAACTTTGAGGAATACTTCATGTCGCTAGTCGGCTGTAATGTCCATTTGTACCCCGGACGTCTGGGCAATGCGTTCGGCGTGGGAAAGTGGGGACGGCAGTGCAACTGCCTAACTCCATAAAAGGCCGGTACTAGTCTGGAAACGCACTAGCGCGCACGAAAATGACTTGGACTATTCACTGCACAACCCCACTATGACAACCGTCTGTCAGGATTCTGCAATGCTACTTCGGAAATCGACGACTCCTTCAGCGAACTGTAACATTTGCGACTCAACAGGCTTCAATCGCAGAGCGCGAATTTACCAGCTGGTCTTGGCAAACTTAAATTGATTCCGCACATCCGGCTACCTTCCCGATTCACTGCAGGTACGCTTTTTTTCTTGAGTCTCCCCGGGCTTCTTATCATGCCATAGTGCTCGGTATTTCCCAAAGAAACATATGACTCCGATATACCTCCCGGACCCTTGTCATCTCACGTACGATGACATTATCTCTTGTCATGTCAAATTATCAATTCTTACACTACAATAATGCTGAGAAACAACGAATTGCATCGTGTCAGCTAACAATGGTCAGGTCACAGTTGTTCAGAAGAAAACGGGTTCTCTTAACAATCATCCTCCAAGAACAGTACAGCGTCCACCTAGTTCCCTGAGCACCCTGACAAACTTGCCGGCAACACAACTTTCGTATAGGACCTCATCCAGTCTCTCGAAGAAATCCCAAACTTCCTTTCAGGTGCTCCAAACTTCAACATGAGTCGATCTGCATCCCTCGCGCAGTACCAGCGCCAATCAGTCCAGCTCATGTCTAGAGTTCTCAACGTCCGCGCCAATACCTCACCCTTTACACTCGTCCTCGATGACCTCAACCAGCGGGCACATCCTTTTCTAACCGAGATGATGCGACGAGCGTTATCTAGGAACATCAATGTTGTTGTCGTTGCTTTTGAATCATCACATTTCATATCAACTATCCGCACCGTCACCGGGTTTGGCGCCACTGGAGAGGAGGTTATGCATGGATTGCGCAAGGCTCTAAGCGGTACAAAAGAGAGTCTCGTCATCATCGACTCTCTATATGACGCGCTTAATGAGAAGGGCATCGATATGGGTAGGCTCTTCAATATGGTCGCTGGAGAGTTCGCATCCACCCTTGTCGGCGTCTATCATCAAGATATGCTACCTGGCCATAACGTGCGACCGGAGACCCCGTATGCCCCGCAGGCACTCGATCTGGTGACTTACATGGCGACTTCAGTCATCACCTGCAAATCTTTAGCTCACTGTCTCGCCGCCAAGGCAGCTAGGGAGCGCAGTTTGCCTGAGCCTACCCACGGTCTGCTCCAGGAAGCGGAAGGCGTCGTTCAATGCCTCGACGCCAACGATCGCCGTGGCATCGTCCTTGAGGCTGAATTCCGGCGCAAATCTGGCCGTCCTGAGGGAGAGACTTATTTCCTCCGGCCTGGCCGTCGCTCAGATTATCAAACTCCCGTCCGTGGTTCGCCTTTTGGTACACTAAAGCAAGAGTTTGTCGTTCTACTCGATCAGCTTCCTGCATACGCGAGCCAGGACACGAAAGGGTTTGCAAAGGCTGCTGAAAATGAAATGGAATCGACTTTCAACCTCGGCCTTACCGACAAGCAAAAGCAGGCGCGCGAAGGCATTGTCCTTCCTTACTTTGACGCTCAGAAGGGCGAGGGTGGTGAGGGTGGTCGTATTCTATATGACATGGGCTCTGAGGATGACTTTGATGAGGAGGAAGATGAAATTTGAGCAACTTGACCTTTTTTTGACTTTGAATGCCGCGGGTCATACGATTCATGAGAGCATCTTAGATACCCTGCATGGTATGGCGTTACGGAATAGAAGAGTGATACCACATGGCTGTCGACAATCGTTTGTTCGTCGTAGATGGGATTTTGTACATGAAAAATGTAAAATGTGGCTACCTGCCGATGTATTGCTGCTTTTTAGCAGTAACTGATCATTTGAGTTTAATAAGCAGTTAGCATTGGGCACCTCTTTGATATGTTGTTGACTCCCTTCCAGTTTTGGTTTGTTGGTCTCTTCTCTTCTTACTGGCTTTGGATGTGGCTTCCGACGATAACCACCGCTACTGCCCGGGTTGAGTCTGTAGCCTTTTCCCGCATTAGTGGTCCTACTGTTATGGTCTGTACAAAGGCTTCCTGCTGCTCGCAATCATTCATCTCTTCTTCGCATCATGATCCACTAATGCTTGAACTCATTTGATGCGATTCAGCCAGTAATTTGGAGGAGTATCATATCACGGAGGCTGGACTCCTCGGCAACCGGAAGGGGCTAGAAGTTGGACCGACTGTCTTTTGTTGTTTGGCATTCGCAAATTCGCATTAGCAGCTGTTCATCCTTGCTCGAGCCGAGCGATCATCTTATATCTGCTCGCTTCGTTCTGTCTCTATCTCAGTCCGTGTTGTATTTTTGCCATATAATAGCTTCACTGGTACTTCTATGCATTCTGTATGGTCTCCGTGTCTTGCAAAGGGCTTGAATCGACCCGTGTTCGATGCGCGAGTATATATGGCAAGGTTGAGGGGCTTGGAGGTTTCAGAGGTCTGGAGATTAGGCTGCCTAACTCTGCTCATTGTGTGTCAGTTAATAGCTTTGGAGTTGTGGCAGTGGAATGAGGAGTATACGCCGAGTACAATGCGATTCAGGCTCATCATCTATCTCGTCTATCATAAATATACTTGAAGATTCTCTTTCTGCCATAGCTTCTGAATGTGAGCCGTCGTTGCTCTTTTCTTCTCCGTCGCTTCCTCTTTCTTCTTCCTCGTCGCCCGCCGTCTAGGCATTTCTTGACATGATTTGTCGTTCGTGGCGAAGGCGACGAAGCGGTCTCTTCTTCCTGTGACTGGCTATCATCTTTGCCCTCGTTGCTTTCACAATGTCGCCTTCTGCCCCATCTTCTGCAATTGTGACTTGAACATCGTATCTCGACAGTCGTCTTGCCCTCGCCAGGACTCTTCTGATCATCGAGCGGTCCTCCTTGCTGACCACGGATTCGAGACTCTCGAGGCCGTGAGCTTGGTGATGTTCGATCAGTTCAACCACCGCCGGCAACCTACAAAGTACCGCAACACTCTGCACCTTGATGCCTGTGCCAGTGCATTTTCGCCTGATTGTACTGCGCGCTAGCCACATGGCAAGTATGAGCGCGAACATATGAGCTCTTTCGGGCGTTTTGATATTTTTGGCTCTGGCCTGGCTACGCTCGATGCCGTGTGCTTGCTCCTCCGTTGGTAGAGTAAAAGACAGGCCCATACCTGGCGCCGTACTTTGAATGATACTGATACCGACACCTGAGTCGAGCCCGGAATCGACCGCTGTGTGCAGGAAGAGAGAAATTTGATGTGCAGCTCGTGGGGTATTACTGAGTTCGGGCATGTTTGAAAATGAAAGATATATGAAAAAGCCTTAGGCGGTTTTGTAAAGTAGCCTTGTGGGTGAGATGCAAAGATGCTCATGGATATGAGGCTCGAGGAGCAATGTGGATGATGTGTCATTGGCTTTTTTCGATCATTAGAGAACGTGGAAGGCACGAAGCAGAGGGCTATGGGTCATGCGATTTCAGTCTCGCTTGCAGTTTATGGTTAATGGGTAGTCACCTAGGAGCATTAACACCGAAAAAAACTATCAAAGTCTGGGCAGGGTCGTTGAAAAGCTGTTTTATCGACTATTTGAGGTGGATACTATTGGTATAAATTAACACATGGTTGCATGAGACTGTACCAACAAGACCCTTATCTCCCGCAGTGCCCTCCATGGAATAGCTGTTAAACAACTAGGTACCTACTTTGGTCGTATATAATAGATTGCTAGAAGTTCATGTTTTATATTATCGAATATATAAACATGTTAGGGACATAGGCTAGTGCTGATGCTTCAGGGGTGCTCACTAAATACCATCTTTACATCTTTTCGCACGCTGTGTACATAGAAGTGTTAGTAGCTTAGAGAGCTAAGTAAAGAATGTGAGCAACATAATGTAATCTGTTGGCGCGTAGTTCTTAGTATGTAAAGGTGTAAGCGCAGAGTCACTTCTGGTAGGCACATCAAACGAAAATACCACTCAGTGTTTACTCTCTCTCTGTGCGGCGTGCGAAGGGGAGGGGGGTAGAGGGTTCAAGTTCTGTTTGTGCAGCAGTGCAAAGCTAAGTTGAGGATGTCGATTGTGGCACGTGAGCAACCCCGAACCATCAGGCCTAGCCCATGTCCCTAATGCGTTCATTCATCCGATAATTCGAGACGTTTATTTTTAAGTGTCTGGCACATACGGCCATAGATTCGAGATACTAGCGCTTCCCGTTCGCTCAGCGGTACTCAAGCTCGAAATCGGCGGACTAGTAGTCAGGTGGGTGACCACTGGCGAATCCCCGCTGTCGTATGTTTTTGCGATTCTCTTTTGCTCGCTGGTTGTTCAGTATGTCACGTGGGTCTGGCTTAGTATCCAAGTGCAGCACTGCAATCATTTTTGTTCGCGTGTTTCTCAAAACAATTGCATATTCTCGAAAGACTAGTTTTGATATATTCCAATTTTTATTTTCAAAAGCTACGTCGACGCGCTATGACATGTATCACCAAATTTGGTAGGGCTGAATGGCGACGGTCTTGGCAACCAAACCCAGCCAACGGGTTGATCTGCTCTTCGCGACGGTCGCCTCCCAACCCCACGCACAGCTCCATACAACATAGCAATGTCAGATAACGAGCGACCACGCGACCGCTTCCGCGAGCGAGACAGCCGTCGCGAACCACGCGAAGGCCGTGAGCGAGGCAGTACACCCACAGAACGGCGCAACCGCTCGCGCAGTCCCAGAGACCGCGGCAGCCGACGCGACACTCGATACCGTTCACGATCACCATACCGCAAAGATGAGCGCGATGGAGCTGGAAGGGGCGGAGACCGAGTCAGGTCTGGGGCTGGTCATGATCGTGGACGAGGGCGCGACGACAGGAGAGGAGGCAGGGACGACCGCTCCAGCTTCCGTGACCGCTCACCACAGCCACCAAAAGGGCCACGCGGTAGTGCTCGCGGTCCATTTGGCGGATCTGCAAAGCCTCCAACTGGTCCCCGCTCCTCGGCCGACGCCGTCAAGGAAGAGACACCCGATGTCGAGATGAAGGACGAGAGGCAGAAACCAGATGACATGGATGACGACGAATGGGAGATGCTAAAGGTCATGGGCTTTGGGGGATTCAAGAGCACGAAGAATACCAAAGTGCCAGGAAACGACAAGAACTATGGAGTCAGAAAGGACAAGCAGCTCCAGGCCAGACAGTACATGAACCGCCAGGGTGGATTCAACAGGCCGCTATCCCCGAGCAGGTCATAATGAGATGGGTGAAGATGTGCTGCAAGGTCTCACATCAATGGCTAGGATCACGACAATACTTTTAAAGACTTGAGTTTGATGCATGGCCAGCGTGGTATCATGCTGTCATGGCCGTCTTTTGGGGATGCTCGGCACAAGGCAAAAGCATACCCACGGGGGATATGGCCATGAAATGCCACGACAAGCCGTTGGGTTGCGTGCATTCAGTAGAGGAGCAGCTCACGGTATGACGCCTTCATATTTTACCACATTTGGTTCTCTTTGAGTCTGACCAGAACAGAAGGAACGTGTGTCAACACAAAACTTGTTACTGTGAGCAGGCTGGAAAAGTGTAATCGCATTCGTCTTATCAGGCGAATGCTGCTCTTAGAATGCAAAATCAACTACTCTTACTGATAACTAGATGAAACCCTCTGCTTGCTCCGTGAAGCGTACCGGGAGATAGGATACAAGGCTACAACAGGCACCAATTCTAGTTAGGACCTATTCGACCGAAAGTCATGCTTAGTTTACTATTGCGCCGTCAAGTCCGAGGAAGTGCGTATGCTTCGCACAACATGTGGAGAGGGAGCACTTGCAGCTGTCCAATCAGGAGCGATTGCGGCCGCGGCCGTGGCTGTCTGGGCGAGATGTGTCCCAAACCCCGCAAGCTTCGAGGTCCGGAGCTCCAGCTTCACACATCACAATGACGCGCGACAGCAGACATGGTACCCTCTGGAAGGGGCTGGCATGTCTTTTTGCACTCCAATTGCCCCTCGTGGGCGCGCAGCTGGCAGAGGTAGAGAAGGCTACCAATGCCAGCTTGCTCTGGGGGCCCTATCGTCCAAACTTGTACTTTGGCGTCAGGCCACGCATTCCTAAGAGCTTAATGGGCGGGTTAATGTGGACCCGAGTGGAGGACTATCAAAGTGTGCAGAATAGTAAGTACTACTGGTAGCTGTGTGAATGGATGGGAACAAGACAGGAAGCATCTAGTCATCTTCACATGGTTAGCCCCAACAAGGCCAATTGCTGACTCGATAGATTTCCGACACACCTGCGAGCAGCATGAGCTAGACGGCTACGGCTGGGATGAGTATGATGTGCGTAGCGGCGGCCGACAAACAATCCACGATCCTGCGAACAAAATCGACATCACCACCGAGTTTATCAAGTTCCCAGGTGGAGAACACGGCGGCAGCTGGGGCGCAAGGATCAAGGGAACGCCGCGAGAAGACGCCAGCCCGAATCTACGTACAACGGTCATCTGGTACAACACGCTCGAAGGTTTGGGTAGTCTGGAAGTCGCAGATGCTGACACGGAAGAGCCGGGTGTCAAAGGTGATGTTGTCTTGAAAGGGCAGACGACTGAGCTTGGTGACTTTGAAGTCAGGGTCACGGAAGGCAAAGGCGAGCACCCCGTCACTGGCCATCCGAGCTGGGACGATAAGCCTTTGGACAGGACACTGGTCCATAGCGGACAAATACCCGATGAGGCGCTATGGCAGGTCAAGGCTATTCTGTTCGCACACATGAAGGGTCAGATTGATGTCTTGATCCCAAAGTACGACGAGCAAAACCCCCCACCCCCTGCTCAGGTTTACACCATCCAGCATTTGCCTGGCCAAGGAAATATGCACATTGTCCAAAAGGTCTTTGAGGGGCCATTCGAGTTCGATGTCATCTTCTCATCCGGGTCTGCTCCTGAAAAGGTTACCTCGCAAGACATTACCCAGCAGATTGACTCGGTCACTTCAAGCTTCTCATCTCGCTTCACCAAAATCTTCGAACCACAAGCTCCTTTCCTCAAAGAGCGCTACGAGGAGTTTTCAAAGTCGCTATTCTCGAACCTGATCGGCGGTATCGGCTACTTCTTTGGAGACTCTCGTGTCGACCGCTCCTACGACCCTGCTTACGAAGAGGACAGTGAAGGGTTTTGGGAGGAGGCTGCCGAGGCACGAAGCAGGAACGTAGCCCAGCTCGAGGGGCCTTCGGAGCTTTTTACTGCAATTCCATCTCGGCCATTCTTTCCACGTGGCTTCCTTTGGGACGAAGGTTTTCATCTGTTACCCGTCATTGACTGGGATGCTGACCTCACTCTTGACATTATCAAAAGTTGGTTCAAGCTAATGGATGAAGATGGTTGGATCGCCCGTGAGCAGATTCTCGGTCCCGAAGCCCGCAGCAAGGTGCCTGAAGAGTTCCAAGTACAATACCCTCACTACGCGAACCCACCAACGCTCTTCATGGTTATCACTTCCTTCCTCGATCAGCTCGATGCGATAAAGACGGACACTAGCAGCGAAAAGCTTCGTCAAGAAAAGTCCTACTCAATGCAACTGTCGAACCGCGAGGCAGCACTCGAATATCTCCGCACTCTCTACCCACTGTTGAAGCGCAACTATTTCTGGTACCGCAAGACACAGGCTGGTGATATCAAGAGTTATGAACGTCAGGCCTTTTCTTCGAAAGAGGGCTACCGCTGGCGTGGACGTACCCCAACGCACATCCTTACCTCTGGCCTTGATGACTACCCGCGCGTTCAGCCACCGCACCTTGGGGAGCTCCATGTCGATCTCATCAGCTGGATGGGTATGATGACGCGTGCAATTAAGCGCATCGCAATCTACCTCAACGAAGAAGACGACGCAACCGAGTTTGCTCGCTACGACGAAGCCATCACCCGAAACATCGACGACTTGCACTGGTCCGAAAAAGACCAAACATATTGCGACGCCACTATCGATGACTATGAAGAGAACGCGCTGGTCTGCCACAAGGGATACATTTCTCTATTTCCTTTCATAACAGGCCTGATAGACAAGGACAGCAAGAAGCTCGGTGCAGTCCTTGACCTAATTGAGGATGAGGAAGAGCTCTGGAGTCCCTACGGAATCCGCAGTCTGAGCAAGAGCGACGAATTCTACCATACTGCCGAAGATTACTGGAGAGGACCAGTCTGGATGCCAATCAACTACCTAGCCGTAACCCAACTTCTTGTAAGTCTCATCTTGTCAAAGAACCTCCCATCTTGTTCCTTTTTACTGACCTTTCTGCTAATAGAAACTCGCACAATCCCCGGGCCCTTACCGTGCACGCGCCACGAAAATTTACACGGAGCTTCGCAAGAACCTGGTCAAGACGGTGTATGAGAGCTGGAAGGAGACGGGGTTCGCGTGGGAGCAATATAATCCTGAGACTGGAAAGGGGCAGCGGACGCAGCATTTTACGGGGTGGACGAGCTTGGTGGTGAAGATTATGGCGATGCCGGATTTGAGTGGCGAGGAGGTGAAGGAGAAGGATGAGTTGTAGATGGTTGAGAGTGGGGTGGGCTGGATGGGGTGGGGGGGAGACAATATGGAGTGGTAGGTGAGATGTGAGGTGGAAGAGTAGATACAATGGAAGATTAAGAGAATGACTGGTAGACGTACCATCAATCTATGTTGTCAATGAGAGAAAGGTTGAATCCCCTAGATGTGATGACTGGTCCAATGTGTAGTCTCGTTAAATGAGCCTTTTTTTTCTTTCCTTTCTTTTTTTTGACCCGTATGTTAAATGGACGAGGATTCACGAGGTATTTTCACTTTATGTTAAAAAAAAAGATACTTCATATTTTCCAAAGAAATCGTTTTTAAGAAAAAAAAGATAATACTGTGCTAATTTATCATTGACAAGAAACGAACACGTACAAGTTTTCTTGTTCTTATTCAGTTATGTTTCTATATATATAAATTATTTACTATATACTTTTGATTTTTTGTCGAAGTATTGTTTTATTTAATAGCTTCCACTGCATTCACATTAATGTTCATTTTTTTAAAAAGTAGCTATAAAGCGTAACTGCCGAATCTACTACTGATATCCTTTTCATCCAAGTGAACAAACGAAACAGCGAGTCTTTCCAACAGGAGTAGTCATATAGGTGGCATTTTGACTTTTTTCTTTTTCTTTTTTTCAAATCCTCTGGATATTTTGGAATATAAGAGGGTTGAGTGCGGTGTTCACAGGATCGAAGTCGTCCGGGCTCATACTTGAAAGAGTGTAAAAATAAAATAAAACAAGACATGATAGGATCAGTAGTAATGTGATATCTTTTTGTGTATATTCATGATGCGTAATATGGGGTATATGTATATATGTGTTGAAATTTAGTTACTTACATAATAGGTACTAACAGGATTTTTTAATGTACTACATGATGTTCTAATGACTCAAGAAAAATTAATTTGAGTTTTTGTTTATTTCGTTAATCGCGATGCAGAATTCTCTCTTGATTTGGGCAGAATATACGTGCAAGTATTAATTTACTAGGTATTCAAGGTAAATAGTGGTCTTAATTGGGGAGTGATGCCAGTTGTTGAGGAGCGGGAGGAAACGGTGAAAGCAGCTGTACAGCGAACGAATAGCGACTTCGAATTCTAAGAGTGTGCAATAGATAGTATCATACAAGTGCTTCTATAACGTATAGGGAAATAGTTGTGAAATGTAAAGTTTATTGTATTTTCAATTTCGATTTATAATAGGAGTATGTATGTCTTGTGTAAGATATGTGAAATGATTTGGTCATTCGCGAAATCCATATTGCTTCTCGAAAATAATTACAGAATAGAATGTGTAATTTCTCACTGGATATTCTGTTGTTCCTGACATGTCAAACTGTAATGTCACTGCAAGCCACCAAGCACGCAATGGATGTCACTCATTTTCGCGACCCTTCACTCCCCTTCACTCCTCTCATCTACACAATATTTATGCTCAAATTCTAAATACGTACAAAGACGACTCAGAAAAACCCTAAACAAAAACCCAAGTCATGGTACACGAAACCTTCGGAGATGACACAGAAAGTGTAAACCTACCACACGGCATTTGGTCCTAGATTGTTACACTAAAATTACGTCAACCTTGTTGTTTGGCACAGGAGAACCCTATCACGCGTGGGAAACCCCCCTTTTTTCCCTTTACTCGTTTTACTCGCCAGCGGGAGTTGCAAAACAAACAAAGAAAAAAAAGGGGATCATCGAACAGAGTTGAGAGTGAAATTACGATGAGCAATGTGCTAGCCGAAGAACGTAGCTTACTAATGCGCCACACACACGGGACTTTGAGCGAGGAAAAAAACCAATAAAGCCAAGTCTGGCTAACTTTTGTTTATACGAAGATAAAGGGAGAATTAAAAGGAGTGCAAAAGTAAATGGCAAATGATATCTTTTCATGTTGAACATTAGGCCAAGTGCTGCAAAAAGGAAGCAATTACGAGCCAAGAGGTTGCACAGACGAGTGTAATGGGAGGCTGTGGTGGCACACGGTTGCTCCGCCCAGGCGCCTGTCCGCACAGAGCCATACTTGGCAGCGGAGGGACGACGATTGAGTGGTGACCGTGTACGCGGAGAAGAGTGCACGTGTGTCTCTCCAGATTCCTTGGCTAAAAAAAGTTTTCCTTACTTGCTTTCAGTGTCTGGATGCAATGCCGAGTACTCTACTCGGTAAAAGCATGGAGAAATGGAAGAATGCCGTCGGAAGCGGGGTCTAGATGCAAGTGATTGCGTGATTATATCCCATGGTCAAAAGGCGGACGGATATATGGCAAAAAGGCAGTCATCATGGCAAGATCGGATGTCTATGTGGGGGTGGATGACAGGTCAAAATCTGGGGAGTTGAGTGCTCGGATGAACCCGCGATGGTTGCCAAGAACAATATGGTGCAACCTCTGAAAATGCCGCACTAAAGTGTCAGCGGCTTGGACAGGCTGGGCACACTTTGTACAGAGTAGGAATGTATTTGGCGATAGTAGCGGATGATGGTAAGCCGGACGCGGAGCATGGTGCCCGGGCGGAGATGCGATGAGCATAGCGGACGGTGTTGGGTTGTGCGGAGAATGGGAGAGCCAGCGCCAAGGGCGATCTACCAGATCCGGCGCTGATACAAACAATTGATCTGCTGCTTGGCAGGTATCAGAGCAATCATTCACAGGTGCGACCATGATAGATGATTTGAGTGGCTATACTCTGACGGGAGCAATGTGGTTGGATATGTCGCACTATGGTTATGCAAAGTTTTCTACCACGCCCAGGTGGTGGTAGCAGGGTTTCCTAGTATGTATAGCTAGGCGTGAGTAATTGCGCATGCTCCGATATCAATGCTCCTCACAGGTCAAGGTAGACTTGATTGGTGGGGGGGGGGGCTTTGGTATACATATGTTCAACGTAGGTGGACAGTGTTGAATTTGTCATTGAACTTGACAAGAGTGCATTTGGTTGAGTAGACGTCCGGTGTATGCAATCGAGACCAGGCCGCAAAAAGACATGAGTGAGGCGGGCTGGTGGAGCCCACCGTCCCTGCATGCGTCGGATGCAAGGGTTCGCGTGCCGTGAGCAGTTGGCGCGGCAGACATGGTTTGGAAAAAAAAAGCCATTGTTTAGTTGGGAGCAGGGACAGAGTTCGGAGGCTGGGAACGAAACAATGGCAGCCGCACATGAGCCTCAGGTAGATCAGCCGTGAAGGTCGGGAGTGCCTCACCGGAAGCGTGTCACGAGGCTGGAGAGCTAACTAAAAGATGGAGTGGTGAAAGTTTCCCGAACATGTGTCGGTGTTTGAAACGCGGCGTACAACAATTGGCTTGGCGTGTGGGTGCCGCAACGCCCATGCTGCAGGTACGAAGGTATCGCGAAAAGACGTTGACGGTGGTGATCAGCGCAAGCGACGGGGCCGTCTGTCTCAGGACGAAGCACAGAGGGTCGTGGCCGTTATAGCACATGGATAGTGACAGATGGGCAGACGACGATACTCGAGAAACCTTGTAGCAATAGCATGTACAAACAATACAGTAGACGAGATAGCACACGGCGTAAGGGTGCGTGCGACGAGCGCGGACCGACACCGGTGGGTGGGGCGCGTTGGTGGGAGCGATTCAGAGGGCCCGTCGAGGGCGGCGAGGGTTGGCGTCGGTAAAAACGATGAGTGATGGGATGGCATGGGATGGGGTGGCAGGCGGAGGATGGCATGCAGTACGTGTTCGCACTCGTACACATGTGGGTTAGAGGCATTATTCCCGCACGGCGGTGAGGCTCACTCACTCGCGTGCCGGCGAAGCATCGGCAGTGGGAGTGGTGGCAGGAAGGCGCGTCACGTGCATGGCCGTGGCGGCTGCCGTGTTGGGAAGGCCATCCACGGTCTGGAAACCGGGGCAGACTGGCAGGCTCCCCAGGCCCTCGAGGCCCTCGCAGGCATGACACTTAGCATTGGTATTGGCATTGGCGCAAAGGCGCGCGCACGACACAGAGCGAGAACGGCCAGGCCAGGCTCTTTTGCAAGCCAAGGCCCTGTGCGACGGAACCGTGTTTCAATTTCTCCACGGCACACGCTGGGCGTGTAGTGGAGCGAGTGCGGTTGGTAGTATTAGTCTGTCTGGCCATGATAACACAACTGCTAACGGCCACGACCGGGGGTGGTCAGGGTTGGCCGGGCGACGGCGTGACAGCAAGTGTGATTCGGCCGACATGGCTGGCCGTCTCAGCAGCGGTAGGGCTCGTTGAGACAGGGCCGATGCCCGAAGCAGGCCGTGGGGCGTGCTGGATCATGGAGAGGGAGGGGGGAAGTCGGATATTGAGGCTCCATGGTGCTTGGTGGTACGTGGGGCTGGAAGGCCGCTAGAAGAAAATTGTGAATGCAGCCAAAAGTCGCGCAGGCGTGGGGAGGGCTCGGGGGACCACAGCCAAGGGCCAAAGAAAAAATGCCTCGCAGCATGGAGCGGAGGCGAGGGGCGAGCCAAGGCGACAAGCATTGTTTACAGAGCGAGAAGAAGCTTGGTGCTGCTGCGAGTGCCAGTCAGTGGCGGCGAGTGGAGGAGGGAGTGGAGGGAGTGGTGCAGTGGTGCAGTGGTGCAGTGGTGCTACTCGATGCTACTCGATCCTGGCCGGGCGTGGGTTGCAGTTGGCCAAACGTCATGGGGGCGCATCCCTGCCGCGCCTGCACGCTTGTCGCGGAATGTCGCGCTATCTCCAGCTTAATCTCAGCAGCCGGCGACGGAGACGCGTTGGAGGAAACGAGACGATGCCGGGTTAGGGAGCAGCAGACGATGCAGACACAGACACGGGCAGGCAATAGTACACACTACAGGGCATGGTACAGACAAGGGCAATGGGGGTGGCTGGGCGGATGGTTTTGCTTGGAGTAGTGGCTTGTAGCAAGTATTGGTGGTGGAGGGAGTAGTGGCAGACAGGAGGAGGCAGGAGCGATGGTGTATGTAGCAGCAGTTCTTAGCAGGAAGTAGCAACCGGCAGCAGCAGCACCAGTGGTAGCAGTAGCAAGTGAAGGTGCTTGCCAATTGCTTCCTTCTCCCGAGGCGGAACAGACCGGCCGTCCGTGGCAAAGATTAAGAGAGAAGAGAAAAAAAGACACACACAGATGATGCAGTGTCATGCTGGAAGGGAGTGGGATGATTGCAGACATGGTAATCTGCCCTCACCTCGCTCACTCATCCCATTCCTTCACCATCACTCACATGCACCCACTCCCACTCGCAGCAGCCGGCCATGACGACGAGGCAAAAGCAGTCGGATAATCGCTTGTCAGCAGCGCGCGACGGCCACCCACCCTCGGCCGGTGACTGCTGCACCGCCAAAACGGCCAATCTCTGCTGTTTGCGGCGCGCCGATGATGTAGCGTGCAGTGCACGGACCCGGGGTGCTGCAAAAATGCCCCCGGGCTGGTCGGCTCGAGCTATTCCCCAACCATGGCTAGTTTTATGACAATCATAAATCCCTCATAGCGGCCAAAGGTCGGTCCTTGCTGAGTTTTTCCCTGGTTGATACGTGGGTGAGCTTCCAGCGCGCTACTTAACCAGAGCCGCGCCCGCCCTCTGAACACTTCTTCACAGAGAAGGCCCTGCTTGCGGTTCCCCTTTGCCCAGCACTTTCGACCTGACCTCAACCCCATCCCAGTCAAGTCGCCCGGAAAGCCTTCTCTGTGCCCAGAGTTACCGGATATAATAATACATACGAGCAACACCCAATCCCTAATTCGACTCCGACATGGCGCCCAACGACGATGTTGAGCGCCCGCGGGCCAGCTCTGGCGCTGAGCGCCAGAAGTCCATCGTCTCCATGACCGAATTCGACGGCATGGACGAATATACAGCCCTCCAGAAGTACATCCTCTTCTACCGCGACGCAAAGGTCAACCCCCACGCCACGCCCACCGTCAAGGTCAAGAAGTGGTGGCAGTTCTGGAAGTCTGGTGCTACCACCGCTGCCCCCGTCGCCGACGCTGGCGCTGTTCCTGATGATTGTAAGTCTTCCATCACCACCACCACTACCACTATCCCCATTCTCCCTCTACTCTACTTCCCCACGTCCCTCCCCCCCAATTGCCCGCCTCGCGACCGCGATCGCACATCCTCCACATCTACACCCGCGCACACACCACACGCGTGCCACCTGCCTATTATGAGCACTTGGCAATACCCATTCGCCTTTTTGCTGTCGTTGAGCAGCAGAGGCCGCAATGTGGTCGCTGGCGTTGCGTCATGGCCCGAGCTCAAGCTTGAGCTTCCTGCCCTGCTAGCTCAGCCCGTGGCGGCAAAGTGCAGTGGAGAATCCATGCACGCCGACTCCACCAAACTATCCGCTACTGTCCTCACCAGCCGCGCCCTGCAAAACACGCGCAAAAAAAGACAACTCTTGCTAACACTGCCTCACAGTCCTCAACACTGAGCTTCGCACCGGTCTTTCCTCGCACGAGGTCGAGGAGCGCCGCAAGCGCTATGGCTTCAACGAAATCACCAGCGAGAAGACCAACCTTCTCAAGCAGTTCATTGGTTACTTCACCGGTCCTATTCTCTACGGTAAGTACCCGCCGCATCCTTGCGCAAACCTTGTTTTAGCGCAACTACTAACGCTCAGCCAGTCATGGAGCTCGCTGCTCTTCTCGCCGCTGGTCTTCAGGACTGGATTGATTTCGGTGTCATTTGCGGTATCCTGTTGCTCAACGCCATTGTCGGTTGGTACCAGGAGAAGCAGGCTGCTGATGTCGTCGCATCGCTCAAGGGTGACATTGCCATGAAGGCAACTGTCGTTCGTGACAACCAACAACAAACCATCCTCGCCCGTGAACTCGTCCCCGGTGACATTGTTGTCGTTGAGGAGGGTCAGACCGTCCCTGGTGATGCCCGTCTTATCTGCAGCTACGACCACCCTGAAGACTTCGAATTGTACATGAAGCTCAAGGCTGAAGACAAGTTCCACGACGCTGACCCCGAAGACGAGAAGGACGATGATGTCGATGAGGAGAAGTTCGACGAGGAGAACCCCATTACCCAGGGCCACCCTCTCGTTGCCTGCGATCAATCGTCCATCACCGGAGAGTCTCTCGCTGTCGACAAGTACATGGGAGAGGTTGCCTACTACACCACTGGTTGCAAGCGCGGCAAGGCCTACGGTATTGTCATCACCACTGCTAAGCATTCTTTCGTCGGTCGCACTGCTACCCTTGTTCAGGGCGCTCAGGACCAGGGTCACTTCAAGGCTATCATGAACTCCATCGGAACGGCGCTTCTCGTCCTCGTCATGTTCTTCATCCTGCTTGCCTGGATTGGTGGTTTCTTCCGTCACATTCCTATTGCCACTGCCCGCGAGGGAACCGACAAGTCCGTCACTCTCCTCCACTACGCCCTCATCATGTTCATCGTTGGTGTCCCCGTCGGTCTGCCCGTCGTCACCACCACCACCCTCGCCGTCGGTGCTGCCTACCTTGCTGAGCAGAAGGCTATCGTCCAGAAGCTCACTGCCATCGAGTCGCTTGCTGGTGTCGATGTTCTCTGCTCTGACAAGACTGGTACTCTTACTGCTAACCAGCTTTCGCTCCGTGAGCCCTACGTCGCCGAGGGTCAGGATGTCAACTGGATGATGGCCGTCGCTGCTCTTGCCTCTTCCCACAACCTCAAGTCTCTCGACCCCATTGACAAGGTTACCATTCTTACCATCCGCCGCTACCCCAAGGCTCGTGAGATCCTCAACATGGGATGGCGCACTGAGAAGTTCACTCCTTTCGACCCCGTCTCCAAGCGTATCACTGCCGTCTGCCACATGGGTGGTGACAAGTACGTCTGCGCCAAGGGTGCTCCCAAGGCCATTGTCAACCTCGCCAACTGCGATGAGATCACCGCTACCCTCTACAAGGAGAAGGCCGCCGAGTTCGCTCGCCGTGGTTTCCGCTCTCTCGGTGTCGCTTACCAGAAGAACGACGGTGACTGGATCCTTCTCGGTCTCATGTCCATGTTCGACCCCCCTCGTGAGGATACCGCCCAGACCATCGTTGAGGCTCAGCAGCTCGGTGTTCCCGTCAAGATGTTGACTGGTGACGCTATTGCCATCGCCAAGGAGACCTGCAAGATGCTTGCTCTCGGTACCAAGGTTTACAACTCTTCCAAGCTCATCAACGGCGGTCTTACTGGTACCACCCAGCACGACCTTGTCGAGCGTGCCGACGGTTTCGCTGAGGTTTTCCCCGAGCACAAGTACCAGGTCGTCGAAATGCTCCAGCAGCGTGGTCACTTGACTGCCATGACTGGTGACGGTGTCAACGATGCTCCTTCTCTTAAGAAGTCTGACTGTGGTATTGCCGTCGAGGGTTCTACCGAAGCTGCTCAGGCCGCTGCCGATATCGTCTTCCTTGCCCCTGGTCTCTCCACCATTGTCCTTGCCATCAAGACTGCCCGCCAGATTTTCCAGCGTATGAAGGCCTACATTCAGTACCGTATTGCTCTCTGTCTCCACTTGGAAGTCTACCTCGTCACCTCCATGATCATCCTCAACGAGACTATCCGCGCTGAACTTATTGTCTTCCTTGCCCTCTTCGCTGATTTGGCTACCGTCGCCGTTGCTTACGACAACGCCCACTCTGAGCAACGCCCCGTCGAGTGGCAGCTGCCCAAGATCTGGTTCATCTCCGTCATCCTCGGTCTCCTCCTCGCTCTCGCCACCTGGATCGTCCGTGGTACCCTCTTCATCCCCAGCGGTGGTATCATCCAGAACTTTGGTGCTATCCAGCCCATTCTGTTCCTCGAGGTTGCCCTTACTGAGAACTGGCTCATCTTCGTCACTCGTGGCGGCAAGACTTTCCCCTCATTCCAGCTGGTTATTGCCATCTTGGGTGTCGATGCTCTCGCTACCATCTTCACTCTCTTCGGCTGGATGTCCGGTGCTCCCTACGAGACCAACCCCCCTACTATCAACTCCCGCTTCCGTGATGACGGATGGGTCGACATCGTCACCGTTGTCGTCATCTGGGCTTACTCTATTGGTGTTACGATCATCATCGCCATTGTTTACTACATGCTTAACCGCATTGAGTGGCTCGACACTCTCGGCCGCAAGGACCGTAGCCGCAAGAACCCTGCCATTGAGAACATGATTGCTGCTCTCAGCAAGCTGTCTCTCGAGCACGGAACCGACAAGCACGGAACCACCCGTTATGTCCTTGCTCCCCGCGCTGTTGAGGAGGAGGATGACGACTAGATATGAGTCGATGTGTATTTGGATATTTGCTAGGGTCCGATGAGCCCGCCTTCATGGAAAGGTTAATTTCTCATCACTGTACTTGCTAGTCTTCTCACGTATACCAAGAAGCATAATTTCATTGTCTGAATTTAATCCTAAATGTCCCATCGTGCTGTGCCATTTGTGACTCAATTCGCCTGCAATCTGCCATGTCTACAAATGTCTACTATCCTTTTTGCCTTTGGCACCACTATATCTTGCAATGTACAATTCTTGCATATGCAATCTAGGTGAGAATCGTCTTTTTGAGCCTAGATTTGCCAAATGACCCTAGTTTCGCATAGAGCATATCAGGGTCGTCAAACTTTTCACTTAGCACTTGGCATTTCGGCAGGATTCCCGGATGAGTTACCCTGAAGTAGTCTGGAAGTCCAGCCATAGAGTAGACTACAGTTGGCACCAAGGAATGCAAAGCCAAGCACAAATGGCCACGCGGAACATACGATTCAATGACATATCGATGCAGCGCATACGACATACGGGTAGGGTGTAGATTTTCGTATTCGCGACGCGGGGTATTCAACAAGCTGCTGCAAGCCACGGCGACGGAGTTGACCAATTATGTGTGGGCGCAAACCCGGCTTCTGCATGGTCTGGAGTTGAACAGCAGCTTACCCGCGCCTGTCACCATGATCAAAGATTGATGACAACGGCTTAGCGAATGATGTCGTGCAGCGTGCTGCGTCCCGATTGCCTCACTTCCTCGGCGCTGCCACCCCAGGGAGGCCGCTTACTAGTAATGACGCCGTCAGTACACCTAGAACCACGACAATTAAAGCCATGTCTCGTGTTCTCGCCAGTACCGTCTCTCTGCCGACGATAACCATCCTTCATCTCCTTGAGTCGTTCACCATGTCCCACTCAGTTTGCGCCACGTCTCAACAAACACAATAGTAGCCATAATAAAGCAAGCTCAAGTTTGTCAGGTAAGGAAAAAGGAGAAAAGCATGTCTTCTGTAACCCTGTTCGGGCAATCTACTAACCACACAGTATTCCCGACAATACCCACTTTCGCAACCCATATTTTTTTCCTTTCCCCACCCGGCTTTCCAATAGCGCACCAAGTCACTTTCCGTTAGTCCAGATAACAACATAACCCACGCAAATTGGATTCATGGGACCCATAATCTCGATTCCCCGATTCCATGTACCGAGGCGCGCCATCACGCAAAAACAGGGTTACTTGAATGAATCTTTTTAGATGGGTCCTGTCCCCCCCCCTTTTTTTGGCTCCTAATAGTATGTAGCATGGGAAGCCTTAATAATAATAAAAATGTCTCGCGAAAACCAAACTAGGCGTTCCGTGAGCCTCGGGTCGGCGGGAGGATTTATCGTTGAAACGAATAAGAGACGAGATATAGGTAACTAGGTACACTGCACCGTATCTCGCGCGTGCGCGCGCGTATGCGTATTAAAGTACGTGCGCGCATCGGACATATGGGTCCTGCCGCGAAACCGAACAAGTGTTTGGTAAACAAAATAAAGGAAAAATTTTGAGCATGTGGTGCGGGATACGATAGAAGAAAAAAAAATACCTCGCCAACCCTCCGTTCCTTCGGCTTGTTGTTGTTGTCGTCGTCCTCGGCGTATGCAATGCGCGCGCGCGCAAAACATCCCCGAGCACAACGGTCGGGGAAATTTTTGGGGGAAACAAGGTTTACGCTATATATCATGAAAGTTTTTTTTTTTTGAAAAAAAAAACTAACTGTAGCAATGACAGACAATTACAATTTCGCAATCGCGAACAATAAAGACAAAGTCAAGGGAAAACCTCAATCTGGACTCTTGTTCAACTTGCCCGATGCTTGGCATCGAAACCTCCAGCGCCCACACACACACACACACACGGGGCTGAAAGCCGAGTTTGGACAAGTTGATATCGGCAACGGGGAAGATGGGGGCGGATTATGGGGCGCGTGCATATGCGCATATAGGATGGTTTACCCATCTTGGGTTTGGAAAAAAAAACCCACTCTCTCTTTCTCTCTCTCTCTACTTAAGTCACGTGTTATTCTTGTCAATCGAAATTGTATCGGTGAAGCAAAAAATAATAATAATAAAGAGCATCTGTGCACCACCGGCTCTTTTTCGTTTGCGTATGTTTATTTGTTTTGATTGGTATTATAACTGTTACATGGCCTTTTATTTTTGCTATGATCTACCGCATGCACGCACGCACGTAGGCATGGTTATGGTAATATATGGGGGTCCATGCAGGGCGCGCGTGTTGTGGGAAATTGGGTAGGTAGGTTAGTGCTATTGATCAAAGCGTGATACGTAAGAAATGGTATGTTATCAATGATACTAGTAAGTACTGAGTACTGCTTTTTTTCCCTTTTGGAATGGGGGGAGGGGGTGGCCGTATGCAGCGTCTTCCCCGGGGAAAAGAAAAAGGAAAAAAATGGGGAATGGGAGCAGATGAGGCGGACGGGGGGGGAGGAGACATGCAGTGCGGATGTGGGTTGCAGGTGGGTGTGAGTGGCTAACAAGCTATGCATGCGATGCGCGATCCACGTTGTGATTTTTTTCCCTCTTTGTTCTTCCTTGCACAACTTGAGTGACCAGGGTGTGGGGTGGGATGGGGGGTGAAGGGATGTGGGTTTGTGGTACCACCATATCACGAGGGTTTACGCGATACGATGCACTTTCTGGCATGACGTTGGATCGGCTAATAAGCCGCGCTCCCTCTCTCTCTTTTGGCAGGCGTGCCTTTTGCCCTTTTGCATCCTGACCCGCCTGCGTTTCGGCCCTCCTTCGTTCAAACTCAATCCCACACCCAGCCAGCCAGTCAGTCAACTATCCAACCAACCAACCATCCCAGCCCATGTGTGAAGTAGCCCCACCCGCCCACCCGCCCGCTTGCCAGGCCTTGCCAACCCCAATCAGCCCCAGCCCATTCCCCAACCACCACATGTCGTAGGGGCCTGCAGATCGACGCGCGGAGTTGATAGTCCGAGTCGCAATGTGTTTGATTAAGCCGCAGAACTTGATGTCATCACACCGATACATGCTTTCTATCGGCTATGTGCAACCTCATTGCAACCAAAGATAGATGAGGCGGTCTGTTAAACAATCCGTGCCTCGCTCGTGTTTCGGCTTTTCCGCAATTCAAAGACGTCATAGGCCTCCCGCCGCTCATGGTAGGTTCCGCGAAATCGAGTAACGTGTTCACAGTTTTTGCATGCGGGAGCGGCTGAAAAAAGCAAGACCAGTGACCAAGAGGCACAAAGGGAAGGAGGCGAAAAAAAAACTCGCCGAAACGGGCCGTTAGAAGTGTCGGGTTTGCCCTTGTTGACGTCGGTGGTGGTAGGCTTTGCCAAGATCTGCAACCGTTTTGTGACAGCTGGTTTGCCAACCGACGTGTGTAATAGCCGCGGTTGTTCTTTGTGTAGTACTGTAACGCAAACGCTTCATAGTTACTATCGGTAAAGAGTATCCGAGTGTACCCTGAGGCAAATTCATGTTTCTTCTGATGCGCTGGCCGCTCCAGATGCAACCTTATTACGTCGTCGGTTTTTAATTCTCCGCGTCCGTAGTTTGGGACAGGGTTCCTTTGCTTTTTTGTTGGTCAACCGCCTTGCCGCGTGTACTTTCGTCTTGCAACGATTACGTTTACAGACAGGGAAGACTGTGGCACGAAAAGCAAGAGTTTTACGTCTACTCGTAGGTCACATGGAACTGCAATACTGCTTGGCAAAGGAAGGTGAAACTGATCTTGCTGTCAAACCGCGTGATCTGAGCCATGGAACAAGACTGGTAGTATACAGACTAGACTTGTGCCAATCAGGTGCTGTACCACGACCAAGCCGTTGTGGTGGCGAAACAGTAGTGTATCCGTTGCTGTATGTTGGTATCATAGTTACCAAGGTTTAATGGATGGTGGAGGTTTTAGACTTTGAAAAACAAATCTCGAGTATGCAAGGGCATGGCTGAAAGAGGTGCAGATGTTACAAGAGATGCCAAGACAAAATGGTCAGCAGAATCGGCTTAGCATTAGGTATTGGTAGCCAATCGAAGAATGGAACGATGAATGCATGGATTCTAGTATTGGTGATGATATGATTGGTGTAATATGGCTTAACGTCAGGTGTAGTAATGTCTTACAGGAGAGGCTTGTATCCCAGTGAAAAGCCAAATGGCGTATCAATATTGAGTAATGAGTATAACAAGTTCATGGTAAACATGATGCCAGAACAGCGGTACGTGGTCCCTAGATCGACTAGCCCGTTCAAGCTTGCCTTGAATGAGAAACAGCGAAATGGATACACGCCTGCGTCATTGTTAATTCAGACATTCACAACTCATTCATTTCAATCCAGCACAAGTTGAATACTCAATCATGTTAAAAGACAAACATCCCATGTCGTTAGCGGATAAAATACCACATACGTCCAAGGCATAAAATCCCCCACCGTTCGTCACGCAGTAAGCACAACCTCCACAAGGCTGACACCCTGGACACAATAATACACCAATTATGCAGGGCCCACCTACCACAAAAACATGCGGATCATCAGGTACATCGACCGTCTTACATACCTCTGTGGACCCCACGATCAACATTTACCAAGGAAAGAGCGGCTCTGTGAAATCATGCCATGTCATTCCTTCTCACCGGGCTTCTAGAATCAAAACACACTGGCCATCTCAATTTGCCGAACAGACACGTGGAAATGCCGGTCATCCTTTCGCAAATTAGCCGTTCTTCTCAAAAGGACGAACGGATGATCGCAACATCGTCCTTGTCGGTCTTCGCATATTCCTCGGGAGCGAACGGAAGACTCGGCAAGCCACCACCACCACTCACCACCACCAAAAAAAAACGCCATTCTAGATTTCTTAGTCTGCGGGTTTATCCACATATAGTTTCGGGCTCGGGTCGGAGCATCGGGTTCGGGGTGATGCTAATGTCCTTTTCTTTATTTCCGCGTTGCAGTATCGTCGGTGATGGGGAACTACCGTCCGATTACCATCGATCAAATGCCGATGCGTGAATGATAAGCGTGATGGTAATTGCGTTGGCTTCCGGTTCGCTACCCAACAAATAAATCTAGTTCTGGAAAGAGATGGTTGCCGGATGTGGCTAAATGCCTCATTTTTTGGGGGGGATGGGATTTTATCCATACGTATTTTGCGGGAATTTTGGGCCAACCGAAAGGTTTGCATAGAGCCACCGAGCCCGCGTGAGCGCTTTCTTGTTCCGACAGTGGTGAGCAAGATCCGAAAGGCTTTTATGCTTTCTTGGTATTGATCGGCTTCCGAGTTGCTTGAATCTAGAACACTGGGGCGCTTTCGCTTTGGCTGGTGAGGAGTGTGGTCCACTGATTGTAGCGAAATTCATCGGCATAGACTTTGTTGCATAACTGCGGTATTAACCATGAACAATACTGCATATCAGCGGTTCCCGTGGTTAGACAAGATTCGAAGTAGTTTGTGGATTAGTTTGTGGATTGCCTTTAGGTAATCCATCCAATGTCCGGTGAATGAAATACCATAGTACCGGGAAAAGGTCTAGAACTTCGGCTCCAGCTTAGCAACCATGATATGTATGTCGGATAAGAGAGGCCTGGGAGAACCGCCGAAAGGAGAAAACCAGAACCGAAAAGGTTATTAGAGATACACTGTGCTTCTACATCTGATAGTAGAGTGAAATATGTCCAAGTGAAAGTAACCTATCATGTGAGCATGCGCGCACATCAACCTGCCTCTTCCTCAACCTCAAGACTCCTCTTCATACCCAGTCCAAACACGCTGCGTCTTCCCAAAGCACCACGTATCCCCCAAGAATAAATCTTATGCTTTCTCGTGCGCGTACCTGGTTGGCCCAGTGGCCATAATAGACACTCTCATGTCGTTGACCTCCGCGGACCAAATGATCGTATCTCTAAAGTCAAAAACCCAGCACTCACTTGAGAAAGTCACAAAAGTGAAGATACTAGCAAGGTAAAAGAATGAGTCCAGAAACTGAGCCTCGAGGCGTAAATCAAGGTTTGTGGTGTGGTTGTCTACAGCCAAAGAAGCTATACAAGCGAGACGCCAGTCCGCCAACGGATAAACCCCATCTCTCTTTTTTTTTCCCTCAAGCTAGTCACATGCACATACAACGTATATGTGGTGTTCGATATGACGTCGAGAGTGGGGTTACTTTGGTGGTGAGGAGGAGGGGCTTGGTCGTTGTTACGAGAAACAGGCCATGGGTAAAAGACCGACAGTGTGAATTTCCATGTCTTTCCTCTCATTGGATTTCTTACCCATCTTGTTAATTGACTATATTCAATTTGGCAGTGGTTCTTCGGTCTTTCGTCGCAAGCTACATGCGCTACTTCTTTCTAGAACAAGCGGGTTAGTAGTAGCCTCCGTCGTGGGGGAGTCAAAAAAAATCCTAACCTTGTTCAACACAGCCACTGCACCAGATCCACTTTCTGCGCTTCTTCTTCGGAAGCCCCCGACGTCTCTCCCCCGCATATGCGGTGTCTTGCTGTTTCTGGTTACGTGCCGAAGGTGGGCTGTCCCGAAGCCTGTTGATCGCTTGATCGGTGGTACCTTACATTAGTTCGATGCTTAGGGCTTGCAAGGGATGTTGTGTGGAGGGCCGAAATATTCACCGTAGACTGTGTTTCAATTCCCGTGTGAACTACTGTGGCTATGGGTGGGAAGCGGGTATATTTGATAGCTGGCAAAGACAAATTGAAGATGACTCATAGACTGCACTCTCATTGAGCGTGAATATGCTACGACAGTGTATGTTGCTTCAGCAGGTACCCTTCTTCTATATCTCAAAAGCTTCTCCAAGATATTACTTATTTTAATGTTTGCAGCATACTACTCAGTCAGTGTTATATCATCAATCATGCCAGCACTGTTTTGTACCAAGATGATATATCGCACTCACAAGATATCATGAGCGCCCCGCAACCGGGAAATATTTTCATTGGCAAGAAATTGCTGGTATAGAATCAATTGAAGATAGTAGACTATGAACATCGAAAAGAAGCACCAGATTATTTTCGCAATCTATTCACGTACTGCTACACCACATTGTGTAGGTGAACATCTATTCATCGCACTTCAAAACACTCCTCCCCAACCGCCTTCGGTAACATTTCATCTGCAAATGACCTAATTTGTACTAATATGAGCCTATAGACACACTGTATATATAACCAAACCACTCCCTCTTATATGAGACGATACTCCAATGCTCTAATGAAAAAAAATATCTTGAAACATCCTTACCAGAAGTCGTTTCCCCCCACACTTTTTCTATATCACTCCTCATCCACATATCCTGAATGATAGTTCCGCGGCATCTGGTAATCACTTCTTCCAAGACCACATCTCATTCTTCACGTTAGAAATACTACATTGATCCCTCCACTCTCCAAGTCGCGAGCTAACCTCGATAATTCGCTTTCCTCGTCCAGCACACTCTGTCCACGCATACAACCTCAAGAAGACTTGCTACCGAACCTACCCCACCATTTATTCCCACAATACATACCCGTCGCGACCTAACCCAAAAGCCTTTTTCTACTCCCTCCCATTCCGCAGTGTCTTCTAAACACCACGAATCCACCCCGAATCAGTCGATTGTAAATAGGCTGTACATTAAGCTTCATGTATCTTGGCCACAATACCGATGCTAATCGCTGATACTGGAGTTTTTTTTATCCGCCTAATCGATGGTTGTGGAATGAATACCAGATATGACGGTGGAAAGTCCTGGTACTGGCCGGATATGCAATTGATGTTTGTGGGCGTTTGATGAGGTAGAGAAGTAGGATATCGGCAGATACCGGGTAGGATTCGGGCAGTAGTTTCTGTGAGAATGGCAATGATTTTGGGGGCTGAGGTAGAGAAAGTAGTGTGTCGAGTGGTGTAATGAGAGTTCGAGGTCGCGATTGTTGGTTTGTGTTGTGATGAAGCATATAGAGAGGGAAGAGGGGATATGTATGCAGGTAAGAATTGGGAAGTGAAGAATGATTTTTATGCTCTAGATGATAAGGGGCTGGTTAGGAGACTGTTATGATGATGACAAAAATATGTTGGGAGAACGACGATGTAGGACAATAAGACTCGTTTTCAGCATTACAAGGTAGCCATTTCACCGATTGAGAATGATTGAATCTCATCTTTCATTTTCCAAACAGATCTCTATTCTAAATTGATGACTACTCTAAAGTGACGACTGTCGCAGGTCCGATGTAATCAGCCCACTAATATCATACACTACCACTTTACCCCCCTCATAATGATATAGACTCCTACGATTGCACATGAAGGAGCAGTGATCTCCCGCTTTTATACTCCCAGAAACACTATGAATTGCCGTTGTCAAGTTTAGGTTTCGGAGCACCTCTGACCTTGGCTGGAAGCAATGGCAACAACGCGTACAACCCCAATACCAAAACAACCTGAGTAAGCCAAAATAGCTGACCCCATAGGAGATTGTACTTGACACTGATAGCGTATATACTACTTGCCACGGCAGGAGCAACGGATCGAAGAGCACACTGGAACGCAATTGCAATAGCGTTCAGAGTCCCAAGGGTCTCAGGCGAGGGTGAAATGTCGTTGAGTGCAAGTTGTACAGAGGCTAATATGTGCATTAGTGACGAAGATCGAATAGTAGCATACGGGGGTACTCACTGAACGCCATGGAAACGCCACTGAAAAATGCCAGCATAGGCGGTCCAGTAGCCCAGAAAAGAATAGGCTTTCCATATCGCAGAAAGAGGTTGTAAATCGGAATGGAGACGAAAAGAACAGGCCAGGCTAGCCCGCATAGCCAAAGCAAACGACCAGTACCAAAACGCTTGTGCAGTATCGGGAAGACTAGTAGTAGCCAAATGGCTTGAGATACCCCGTTTAGCCCCGTGAATATGGCGATTAGACCTGATGAGAAGCCAAGGCCGCCCATGTCCACGGGTGTGTATTGGGCTAGCGGAAACACGGCGGTAAAAGTGTACGCCAGAAGCATCACATAATTGTAGATAAGAAGGACACGCGCGACACCGGGGTAATTGAGTAGCTCCCGAGTCGACATGCTGGGCTTTGAGTTCTTCGCATCACCATGAGTATGTAGCGTTTCCTTTACAAACAGCAGGGTAGCAATGCCGGCAGATAAGCCAACTGCCGCAATGACGATGTTTGGCAACGCGTAAGGATAGTCGTGCCAGAACTGCATCTTGCCAAAAGTCGAGGGAAACTTGTCAGCTGGTCGCTCGAGTCCGCCACCTGTAGTCGTCTCCTTAGCACATGATGAGCGTGTGCTAATCTCTTTGTCACTTACCAATCAGCGGGCCTAGAAAGATGCCCATATTGTTGGAGAATGCAAAAAAGCTAAAGGCGCGAGCTTGTGTGTGCTTGGTGCTGTTCTCAGATAGCATGGCACGAATAGTAACAACAGTGCCAGCAAAGACGCCAGAAAAACATCTGAACAACGCCATCTGCCATATAGATTGACTTAGACCAAATAGGAACGTAGCAATGGTCATTCCAAACAAAGATATAACCAGTACTGGCTTTCTCCCATAACGATCAGAAGCCTGGAAACTGGGTCAGCGGGGACATTATCTTGCATCAGCTAGTCTTGGACCTCCTACCTTGCCCCATAGGATCATGACACACATCTGAATTGCACTGAAAAGACTTTCAATCAGCCCAGAATAGAAACCGACATCCTCCTTGTCGACACCGCCAACTTTCTCAATCATGAAATTGATATAAGGAATGATTGAGAAGAAAGCAATAGGCCCTAGACAGCCCGCGTAACACAATAGAAGGACTTGTAACTTTGGAAGTGGTCGGTGTTCATCCTGATTCCTGTTCTCAATGCCTTCATTCTCATAGGGTTGGTCCGAAACATCTGAGCTCTCTACTATAGGCGCAGGTTCCACATATGATAAGAGGGGTGTGTTTTCGTCAGCAGTGTTGTTAGATGGTGGTCTACTGTGTATGCTAGGTGGTGGCGACATAGTTCAGACGCGTGTCGAGTGTAGATAAAGCTTGGTAAATAGTCTATTGATTGGAAGAAGGCTGAATGATGCAGCGATAGTTCAGACGTCCTATTCTAGAGTACGACAGGTTAGCACGCAGGACCAGGCAGTGAGAAGATGGCTTTGCACAAGGCAGTAAGCTCACAGGCGGGGACATACTGAATATGACAGGGCGCATTTAAGCTCTTTGTGAAGCAACGCGTTGCTTGGTAATCGACTAACGGTTCGAAAAAGCTGCGTATCCCTGCTAGCGCCGCGATGAACATCAAAAGTCACCAAACCAAACCACGTCGGAACAGCTCCTGCCCATCTTGGGTAAACTATGTACACCGCAACATGTCAGACTCTTGACAGGCAGTCTCCACAGGCATGTCATGTCAAATGCGGTTACCTTGGGAAATGTCATCATGCCCGTAGGCTCATTGGAGCATATCACAAACATCACTTGAGCGCTATCCATCTGTAAGGGATACGAAAGTGTTCATAGGCTCTAAGCTACAACCTTAAGATCCGCACTACACTTCATGTGTGAGCCCAAGCTGCTCCATAACTCAAACACCCAACCATTGACCCGCTGTGCTATTTTGTGGACAACCGCCATGTGTGAAACCCAGGAATGACAGTGCGCCAAAACGCAGATGTCTCCGCCTGTAGGCTTGTCATGATCTCGAGAACCGTACGCAGGAACACGCTGGCAAGACGTTAGTGAATGAAATTGTTTGAGGATGCGGTGATTCATACCTTAGAAGCACTTGCGGTGGACGATGGAGGGACCGCTCTCGTCGTACTCCTGCTTTGAGATCCACATCTGCTGGAAGGTGGAGAGCGAAGCAAGAATGGAACCACCGATCCAGACGGAGTACTTGCGCTCGGGAGGAGCGATGATCTTGACCTTCATCGAGGATGGGGCGAGGGCGGTGATTTCCTTCTGCATGCGGTCGGAGATACCGGGGTACATGGTGGTACCACCAGACTAGTTTCTTTTGTTAGCTACTTATTGTCGTGATCGTATGCAGTTTCACGTACCATGACAATGTTGCCGTACAGGTCTTTCCTGACGTCGACATCGCACTTCATGATGGAGTTGAAAGTGGTGACGTGGATACCGCCGCTTTCAAGACCCAAGACGGAAGGCTGGAAGAGAGCTTCAGGAGCACGGAAACGCTCGTTTCCAATAGTGATGACCTGACCGTCAGGAAGCTCGTAGGACTTCTCCAAGCTGGACGACTGGCTAGCAGTCTGGATCTCCTGCTCGAAGTCGAGAGCGACGTAGCAGAGCTTCTCCTTGATGTCACGGACGATTTCTCGCTCGGCAGTGGTGGAGAAGGTGTAACCGCGCTCAGCCAAGATCTTCATGAGGTAGTCGGTCAAGTCACGACCAGCCATGTCGACACGGGAGATGGCGTGGGGAAGGGCGAAACCCTCATAGATGGGGACAACGTGAGTGACACCGTCACCGGAGTCGAGAACGATACCAGTGGTACGTCCAGAGGCGTACAGAGACAGGACGGCCTGGATAGAGACGTAGAAAGCGGGAGCATTGAAAGTCTCGAAAACGATCTGTGTCATCTTCTCACGGTTGGACTTGGGGTTGATGGGAGCCTCGGTGAGGAGGACGGGGTGCTCTTCAGGTGCGACACGGAGCTCGTTGTAGAAGGTGTGGTGCCAAATCTTCTCCATGTCATCCCAGTTGGTAACGACACCGTGCTCAATGGGGTATCGCAGAGTCAGGATACCACGCTTTGACTGTGCCTCATCACCGACATATGAGTCCTTCTGGCCCATACCAATCATGATACTGGCGTCTTTGTCAGCTTGCGTATGAGGGGGAGATGGACACGGGGAGGTTGGTCGTACCCATGGTGACGCGGTCGGCCGACAATGGAAGCTGCAAAGCTGTCAGAATCGAGTTTTCACACCATACTACACCCAGAGGCCACAGCGTGACGCTCTCGATGCAGCTGTTGGGGAGTAAGCTGTGGATCGAGGTACTTACGGAAGACTGCTCGGGGCGCATCATCACCGGCGAAACCGGCCTTGCACATACCCGAACTGTAGAATGTCAGCTCGAGCCCATTTGTGTAGCTGTAACCTTGCGCGCTGCTGTGGAGGTGGTGATGGGTGGCTTTGTCGAGTGCTTGGGCGCTGAGCACAAGGGAAAGCCCCTCCACAGCAGGGATGGCAGGTGTTGGGTGTCTGGGATGCCAACTCACCCATTGTCGATGACGAGAGCTGCGACTTCCTCTGTAGGGGGAGAGAGATGTTAGCAGAGTTCATTGAGATAGATGGCACGGTCATTGGGGATGGGCATCGGGCAGGGAGGTAGGGGTTCAGGCTGCTTACCCTCCATGATGATTGACTGATTAGGGTGAGATTAGAGTAAACGTAGAGCTGTGAAAGGGTGTGGGTGTAGCGTCGCTGGAGCAATTGAGAGTTAGTAGAGGAAGTTGGGAGAGCAGCTACGGGGCCAGCAGCAGAGAGGACGCGGACAGTCGGGGGAGCTTACAAGTTCGGCGGCGGTGTTGAGGGTGAGGTTCTTGTGCGCGAGGCAAGAACTGGGTGTGCTAAATAAGCGGGTCGGCCTTGCCCAGATTTAGCGGGGTGGCAGGAGCACAGGAGCGAAGGAGAGCTTTGCACGGGCGGACTGGTCCCAAAGGGGGATTGTGTATAATTCTACTGACTGAGTGGCCAGCGTGGGCGAGCAGTACGGCGGCCAACTTATAGACGGCGCCCGTCAACTCTAGGCTGCACAATTGATGCTTTTGGAGGCGGGTAGCAGCAGCGAGCAGCACACGCAAGCCGTTCCGCCACAGCAAACGGGAGGTGTTGTCCACGCACGTCAACTGTACCAGACCGCCAGGCAGCGCTGCAAAGGGCTTGGCGCAGGGCGAGCATATCGACTCTCCACTACGCACTACGTGTTCTCGACGGCATTGTGCTGGTAATGCACGCCCGAGTTGGGCATGGCACACTCAGCAGCCCCCAGCCACCCAGCCAGCTTGCATTGCTGTAGTGTTGCCATTCCTCCGCCATCCGCCATCCGCCATCCGCGGCTTGCTCACCGCCAACTCGTCCTCTCGCCGCCCTCTGTCGCCCTGCCCCCCGCCTAGCCCCCATCCGGACGTCACGTGCAATGAGGGGTATGGTGGGTCGGCCCAGTCCGCCCACCTGCGTACCTGGCCAAACGAGCAGACGCCGCCGCGCAGCCCCCTCAGCGATCGTGCGTGCCATTGCATCACTGCAAATGCCCATCGTGATGCCAGGCAGTCTTGCAAGAGCGCATACACACATGGCACGACGTATCAAAGAGTCTCGCGACACGCACCGCGCCGTGCAGGGGTGCTGCTCGACTGCTGCAGTCCATCGAAGCCGCCCGAAGCTGCTGGCCCCATCGCAACGCCCCCCGCCGTGATCAGCGTCATTGTCCCGCCAAAATTATTTCAACACCATAGCCCACAGCCAAACCCCAGCCCTCCTCCACCCAGACACCTCCACCCCAATTTCACACACACACACACACACATCCAGCATCATGAACGACCCCGGACTAAACAACCTCCTCAAGTGGGGCATCCAAAATTCCGAAGCCTCGCGCACCGACGGAGCCGCTGCAGACCAGCGGCCCGCCCAGATCGATGTCGAGGCCCTGCAACGCCTCGTCACCGGCATGTCAGGCCCATCAGACGCCCAACTCATGCAAGAGAGCATGCAAGTCATCCAGAATGAGGAAGCAGAACTCGAGCACAGGACGACCGCATTCGACAACTTCGAGCAGCTCATCGAGAACCTGGACAATGCGAACAACATCGAGAGCTTGGGCCTGTGGATGCCACTTGTCCAGCAACTAGAGAACAAAGAATCCGAACTGAGATTCTACGCTGCATGGTGCTGCGGCACTGCTGTACAAAACAATATCAGGACGCAAGAGCGAGTAAGTGGACCTTGATGCACAACCCAATTTGCACAATACTAATATGCTGCAGCTTCTTGTTGTCGGCGCTATTCCCACATTGGTTCGGATGGCCACTTCAGATGCTGACAAGAAAGTCCGCAAAAAGGCCATTTTTGCCCTGTCCTCGTCGGTCCGAAATTTCCAGGCTGGACTCGATGCTGCTCTGGAGCATGTGCCCGCCGAACTCAAGCCTAAAGAAAAGTTGGATGCCAACGACATGGAATCGGTAGATTTGCTGATCAACAAGCTGCGCGACAACGTATAGCGTCTAGGTTGCGCATGCTTTGCATTGGGCGGCGTTGCGGAACTACAATTGGATTAGCATGGGAATGGCGCACATGTGGGAAGACAGTTATGAGGCAGGAATTTAAAGGATCATTGCCAAGGACATACCCGGGTTTTGGCAGAGAAGCGATTCGCTTCAGGGATATCATAGAAATCACATCGAGCATTGTCAGGACTACTCGTCCAGACCAGAGCAGCTCAAAATATACAACACCTCATATTATTCCCAGGACCAGTCCAACCAGCTCGCTGAAAGCTCCCCTCCCAACCATACTCTTATCTAAACCCATGCCCAATACAACCATCCTTGACTCTCGTTCGTCACGTTGCTTGATTGCGCTAGCGACTTGGGTTGCAAGCGTCTGCCCAAGCGTGTCAAGTTCTGGTATAGTGCCGCCCAGTATAGTTGTAGCCGTTAGTTGGTGCATAGGCAAGAGATCCGAACTTGGATCCTCCTCCTCGCGCTCGAGGTAGGAATTGGATGTTATTGATGCATCCGTCGCTGTGATATCGAGTGGAACGTGTACCTGCATTGTTGTAGTTAGTGGATATTGCTCTAGTATAGTACAACGTTTCTTTTTATACCCAATGCGCTAGTCGGCCTTGCTGCGTAACTGTGATGAGTATCTTGTCGGCAAAGCTGACGGCCGTTGCCGTCGTTTCCAACCCATTTATGGCTACAGTCGCTGTCTTGGTGTGCGCGGGATAGGCCGCTGGTGTCACAACGTAGTCATCTGAATTGACTGTTGCTGGCATATTGCTATGAGGTGTGTCGTGCTGAAGTGGGGTGATGGCGAGAAGAAGAGTTGGCCCACCTGAATGCGTCGTCTGTTACTGGCCGCGGGAGTGATGCGGAGAGTCGACGCTAGCGTCTGATCCCCGCCAAAATTATTTCGGGCGCATGCGAGCAGACTTCGCCGCCATCACCCGCCCAGTATGCCCAAGTTTGTGCCCCGGCAGCGAAAGCACAAGGTCCTTGCCCGTCGCAAAAATGCTGCCGACCCAAGCAATGGCGTCGATGATGCCAACACGGCTGAGATATTGCCTGTTGAGCAACAGGAACGCAATGCGAAAAAGGCAGCGCTGAAGGAAGAGCTCACGCGCGAAGCGCAGGGCAAAATGTCTAACAAAAAGAAAAAGCGCCTCGAAAAATACATTGTATGTCACCTTGCGCCCCAGTTGCTTCGCACTTACAAGCACGACTAACCCACCTAGGATACCAAACTCAAGAAAGAAGAAAGCCTTGAGCTGCTGAAAAAGCTTGCCGCCCAGAAAGTCGACACTACCTTATTCCAGAGTTCAAAGAAGCTTGGCCGAGGAGCAGATACAAAGAGAGAAGCTTTGAGGCGTGCGCTGGCCGAAAGCCGGGCTGGGATAGATGTGGACAAAAACCAGGAATTGTTACTGGAGGAGCGCGAAGTTAGAGATATTGAGGACGACAGTTCAGATGAAGCAGAGCAGGTACCAGCCCCTGTATCGCACTCCGTACCCAAATCCACTGCGCGGCAGGCCGCAGCAAAATCAGCACATGAGAACGAAGTATCACGAGAACGCGCGCAGTCACCGTCGCCATCCGAACCGGAAACCGACACCCGCCAGTCCACGCCCGAGCTCCCTGCAGTACCACAACAGACAAACGGTCTTTTTGGAAGTGGGTTGAAGAGGCCTCTGGAACTGGATGATTCAGGCAAGCCAGTAATACAAGTCCGAAAGCGTCGCAAGGGCCAAACTACTAAACCAGTTGCAATTGAAGAAGAAGAAGTAGAATGGGAGGGTTTTAGCTCAGCCGAGGAGGACGACAGTCAAATGGACGAAGACGATTCAGCGACCTCCAGCGCGGAGTCTGAAGATGAAGGCTCCGATTCCGAGGAAGGTGATTCTTCGGGATCAGAGCAAAGCGGATCAGAAGAGGACTCCGAAGACGAAAGCGACGAAAGCGACACCAGTCTGGATGAAGACAAAAAGCTTGCAAAGAAGGAAAGAACATCAGCCTTCAAGGCTTGGGCAACGCAGCAAAGAAACGAACAAGTAGGCTTCACTCCGACTAACCAACTCTCTTTCGCGCCCACCCCAGCGAACTTCAAACCTCGAGCCCTCGAGCAGGATCCTCTACCTCCTGAACTCGAAACGAAAACGAAGACTGATGCTACTCGCAAAGCATTCAGTGTAAACGTCGATCGATCGCCCGAGATACAAGAGTCGAGAATGCAGTTACCGATTGTTGCTGAAGAACAAAAGATCATGGAGGCGATACACAACAACGACGTAGTGGTAGTTTGGGGTTCCACTGGTAGCGGTAAAACTACTCAAGTACCACAATTTCTTCTTGAGTCAGGCTATGGAGCAGCCGACGGACCAACGCCGGGCATGATCGGGGTCACTCAACCACGCCGTGTAGCCGCTGTCAGCATGGCAAAACGTGTTGGTGATGAGCTTGGAGATCAAGGTTCTAAAGTGGCGTATCAGATCCGCTTTGATACAACCACAAGCGCTAAAACTGCTATCAAGTTCATGACTGATGGTGTCTTGCTACGAGAGATAACTCAGGACTTCGTCCTGACAAAGTACTCCGCAATTGTGATTGACGAGGCCCACGAGCGTAGCGTCAATACCGACATTCTCATCGGCATGCTCAGCAGAATAGTTGATCTCCGAGCTCAGATGGTGAAAGATGATCCCAAAAACAAGCCCCTGAAACTGATCATAATGTCGGCTACTCTACGCATATCGGATTTCACAGAAAACAAGCGCTTGTTTAGAAGCGAACCTCCACCACTCATCAAGGCCGAAGGTCGCCAATATACCGTTGTGAACCACTTCGCGCGTCGTACTCAACGAGACTACGTTGAGGAAATGTACCGAAAAGTGTGTAGGGGCCACCGAAAGTTGCCCAAGGGCGGTATGCTCGTCTTTCTTACCGGTCAAAACGAGATTTCGCAGTTAGCGAAGCAATTGAAGCAAGCTTTCCCATCTACTCAGGGCAAAGAGATCAAAGCCGGCAAGGTTGTTGTTTCTCCAGCAGAAACACCGTTGGAAGTCGAGGACATTGAACTGGGCGCGCCAACCAAGTCAAAAGACTACGAAGACGATGATGGTTCAGACTCTGAAGGTTCGATAATAATGGGCCTTGACGACGATGACGACAAAGAATTCGAGATCGAAGATGAGAAGCCTGAAGAAACCGTCATGAATGTTCACGTTCTGCCGCTTTATTCACAGTTACCTACCAATCAACAACTACGCGTCTTCGAATCACCCCCAGATGGCTCTCGTCTCATCGTTCTCGCCACGAACGTTGCCGAGACCAGTTTGACAATACCTGGCATACGCTACGTCTTTGACTGTGGAAGGGCAAAAGAAAAGAAGTATGATCCTGTTACTGGGGTACAAAGCTTTGAAGTCGGTTGGATCAGCAAGGCCAGTGCAAACCAGCGTTCTGGTCGTGCGGGTCGTACTGGACCTGGTCACTGTTACCGCTTGTACTCCTCCGCAGTATTCGAGCGTGATTTCGAAGAGTATGCTGCGCCGGAAATATCAAGAACACCGCTAGAGGGCGTGGTGCTACAGCTGAAGAGCATGGGTGCTCCTGTTGTCAACTTCCCATTCCCAACACCACCGGATCGTGGAAGCCTACAAAAGGCAGAGAACCTACTTTCTTACTTGGGCGCACTTTCAATCGATGGAAAAGTCACTAAACTTGGCCATGAGCTTTCTTTGTACCCCCTCAACCCACGATTCGCTCGTATGGTCGCAATGGGTGTTGCGCAGAATCTCGTAGCCGAGACTATCGCATTGGTGGCCGCCTTGTCAGTGCCAGAACTCATCATACCAGAGAACAAACTCGGACTGCGGGAACCAACCAAGGATCCAGATGCTACTCGCACCGAGCAAGACAACATCGAAGCCGAAGAGCGCTCACGACTACGGAGAGCCTACAACGCGGCGCAGGCGAAGATGAGCATCAATGCAAAGCAAAGCGACTGCATCAAGCTCAGCAATGCAATCTGCGCCTACGCCTACGAGCCCAACTCGCAAAGATTCTGCGAAGACATGTTCCTCAACGCCAAAGCCATGAACGAAGCCAGCCAACTCCGCCACCAACTCACCAACATCGTCCGCGCCCACCGACCCACCGCAATCAGCGGCTACGACCCCAAACTCCCAGCCCCATCCGAACGCAACATCAACATCCTCACCCAAATCTGCGCAGCAGGCTTCATCGACCAAATCGCCATGCGCGCAGACCTCGCCCCTATCCCCCCAGATCTACCCCGGAAACCAAAAACCGCAATCGACGTCCCCTACGTAACCTTGTTCTCCTCGCAAACCGACCGCACCGACGACGATCCCCATTCTAAATATGTATTCCTACACCCCTCCTCCCTCCTCGCACGCACACCGCCCGCAAAAATGCCAGGCTACATCATCTACTCGCACCTCCAGCGCGCAGCCACATCCACCGTTCACGGCAGTAAAACGCCCAAAACGAGAATGCACCCCTTGACTCCCGTGACGAGGCCACAGATTATTAATATTGCGCTTAACACGCCGTTGCTGCAGGCGAGTAAGCCGAAAGGCAAGGTTGTCGAGTTGTCCAAGGAGAGGCGCGAGTGCGAGGTTGAGATGAGTCTTGTGGGTGAGAAGGGGACGCAGGGGTGGGGGTTGGGGATTCGCAAGGTGGTGCAGAGGAAGGAGGCGAGTGGACGGTATGTTATTGAGAGGATAGTTGGGTGAGGTGTGTTAGGGTGGTGATATGTTGTGATAAGTATGTGTTTCAGATTAGTCCGGTTGGACTATGCGTGCGCATCAGGTCTGGTAGAATTTTTGGTTATTCTGTTTGTAGATAGTACAGCGATGGTACGTGATATTGTGCCTTGACTATATGATGAAGAGCGGTAATACCGCGTTATCCTCTATTCCTTCCCCGTTCCTTCCATCCAACAACAACCCATCTAATCCCTCGACACAGCAGTCTCAACAGCAACCTTCTCACTCTGCAAAACATTAATCTCTTTCTCCACCTCTTCACTACTCCTCGTCTTCCCATCCTCCTCCTCCCTCGCAATCCCCACACACCTATACTTTGCAAACTGCCTTGCGCTCAGCCTAGTCTCGAACATCTCGTCAATCTCCTCCAGCGTGCGATTCTTAACTTCGGGCAGGAAGAAAAACACCCACGTTGCCGCAATCGCGCATGAAGGTGCCCAGATGAATCCGTACCTGGGTCCCCAATTCATGGCGGCGGGATTGATAAAGTACGGGGCTGTGAACGTAGTGAGCCATGCACCGACGAACCCGGCACTGGCAGCTAGACCGAAGGTGTGCGACCGGAGGCGTTGGGTGGGCAGTTCACCACCGGATAACCATGCGTATGTTGATATCATGCCGTTGTAGCTGAACATGTATATAGCGGTTAGCCCGACGGTGACTTTGCCTGTGGCCTTTGCGTTAGGTGCCTTGTGGTATACGACTGCGATGATGAGTTGCAGCATGCCACAGATGAGGAGGCCTGTCATGAGAAGGACTCTGCGGTTTCCGTAGCGTACGACGATGAGCGAGTTTGCGATGAAGGCGATTATGCTGATGGCGGAGAGGACGTTGGACATTGCGAAGGGATCAGTGACTTTGGCCATTTGGAGGAAGTATGCTTTGTATGCTGGGGGGTCTTCAGTATGGGGATTCTATGTATAATTGAGGCTTCTTGTTTACGAATGCTTACCGATGATGAACATGGAACCTGAGGCTGCTTGAAGGAGGACGGCAAAGACTGCGAGAAAGGTACGGCGCCGGTCGACGGGGTTGCTGAACATGTCGACCCATCCTATGCCAGAGCTTGTCTCTTTTTCCTTTTCGATTGCTGCAAGAATTGCGGAGGCCTCTGCGCGGGAATCATGGCGCTTTGGACGGAGCCACTCGAGTGCCTTGACGCCTTCTTCAAAGCGTCCCTGCAGGATGAGCCATCTGGGACTCTCTGGGATGAACCATACGGTACAGAGGATGATAAGCGGAAAGATGTATATGAGTCCAAGGGGAATGAGGTAGGCGGACTTGTCTGGGCGTTTTGCCGTCCCCCAGTCGACAATGGTTCCAATCAGTGTTCCGAATGAAACAAAGAAGTTGAAGCCAGTGAGAAACACGCCGCGCAGTTCAGCTGTGCTACTCTCCTGCAGGTATAGTTGCGAGAAAGTCATAAAGTAGCCATTCGCCAAACCAATGATCAGACGTCCGGTATAGAGCGCCCCAATGTTTTCAGTGGCCATCATCAAGACATTGGCGATGCAACAAATGACGCATGCTAGAGCGAGGCACATACGGCGACCGAAGCGAGTAGAAGGGACGCCAGCAGTAGCGGAGCTGATAAAAGCCCCGAGCGTCATGAGTGAGGAGATGAGCTGTTGTCTCTCTGTCTTGATATTCCATCCTGTAGGCGTCTTGTTTGTACGGTAACCAAAAACCTAGACGGACGGTCAAGGACAAATTCTCTGGCAGACATTCTCTAACAATCATGTACCTCTAAGAATCCAACCATTGCTTGCAACCCTCCAATCATGCCAAAGTCGAATCCGTACTGAAACGGGCTCAAGATAACAACGCCACAGGCGATGAACAAGCGCGTATGGTCGCGCCATGTGTATCCATGACTGTCGGACATGGTAACGGATGTGATGAAGTGATGTGAGACCGTGCCAGCAGATTCAGCAGTGCATAATTGAGGAAACATTTGGTTGCCTTATACGTTGAAGATCATTTGCCCAGACTGGGATGAATGCACAACGATTTACCCATCTGCCGGCATTGTATTGCCAAGGCATGCTCCGCAGGGCACCTGAGTTACACAACCCCACAAGGCGAATACTCTCCGCTCGAGTACAGCCAATAGAGGGGAACACTAGGCAATGCATGTCATCTAGACGTTGAGAGGAGTGGATGTAAGAGGATGGCTGCAGTATGGATAGATTATGCGTAGATCCTTGATTTTTGTATTGTATGCTTAGTTGAGAGCAATATTGACTTTGTTATCTCAGTTGCAGAGTGATGTAGCTGTTCAATGTGGCCATGTATGCTTTGCATGCCAACAAAATAGAGGGTTTTCCACTTTGATGCCCGAGGTCTGGAAGTATTCAACCGGATGAAGCAGCCAAGAAACGTGGCTGCTCATGACAACGAAACTCGGTATTAACATTCCGTTCGGCAAGGGAATCGAGTCAAGATAGGCTTGGAAAGTATGGGGTACGGCAATAGTGGCGTTGGGGGTTGTGGGTCGGCCGGTGGTTGAGCGGGGAAATCAAAGCTTGATTACATGGCATGATGTTTGAGGGTGAGGATTGAGGCACAAGAGGTAGGAAGGGAGGCTGGTCCCTCCCACCCCACCATAAGTACACTCTCTTAGACCATGCCGCGCATATCAACGTCACTCATCCGCAAGGCGCGTGCGATAGATTCTCTTCTTCCCGCTCTTCTCGCACCTTGCCGTGACCTGCAGGCTGCGCAGAACGAGTTGCGATGGCTGCGCGAACACGTCGAGGCAGTTGGCCAAACACGACGCGCCAGGCCGGACAAGTGGGCCAAGAGAGCTTTGCTGCGCCAATTGGTTCACGAAAGATCACGAGGAAAGCCACTCCAGTATATACTGGGCACAGAACACTTTGGGGATTTGGAGATAAGATGCGAGCCTGGCGTACTGATTCCAAGGTATGAGAAGTTTACAGTCCTAACGGCTTTGACTGATTTCTGCACCAGACCAGACACAGCGGCTTCAGTCACGCATCTTGTTAGTCTTCTTCGCAACTCGAAGAATCTTCCACCAGAATTGCGTCTTCTTGATCTCTGTACTGGTACCGGCTGCATTCCCCTTCTCTTTCAACATGAATTATTGTCTGCACGCAGCGACATTAACTTGCGCCTTCTCGGCGTCGACGTGTGTGACAAAGCACTATCTCTGGCTAAACACAACCTACAAAGGCTATTCAAGGACCGACAACTCCAGGTCAACGGGCAAACTCAATTTCTAAAAGCCGACGTACTGATTGACCCGTTCGTGGATGGATACGGACAAGCCCTTCCGTTAAAGGCAGCCCTCAACTATGCTTCGCAGCCGGTTTACTGGGACATAGTCATTTCCAACCCACCCTACATCTCACCCTCTGCCTTTTGGAAGACTACAACGCGCTCAGTGCGTAATTTCGAACCAAAGCTTGCACTGGTGCCACCATCCAAGGACAAACACACAGACACACAACAAGGCGATGTGTTCTATCCGCGTCTGCTCGATGTTGCACGAGATGTGGAGGCTAAAGTGGTGCTGCTGGAAGTCGCTGATATTGAGCAAGCGCTACGTGTGGCTAGGATTGCCAGAGGCTTGAACATATTCGATGGAATTGAAATTTGGAGGGAAGATCCCAATGCTCCTACCGCCAAGACAAGTAAAGATGGCTTTGACGTTATTGGGCAAGGAAATGCCAGGACAGTCCTCTGCTGGCGAGGTCAAGGAACAAGTTGGCTCGGCAAAACCACCACTACTTCTGCCACGGCTGTAGCAGAGAGTGCGAGCCGCTTGTTCAGGGACACTCCAGCTACATCGATGAATTCTGCCGAAACTTGTTCGCCCAAGGTAGACACATATGACTTGAGGCCTCAGTTCGACTTGAAATTTTTTTCACAGCAGGATTATCAGTCCACTCGCCGTTTTTGTAGCCGGAACTGTAAGCAAGATTGGATGCTTGACAGACACTTGGTCCAAACAAAGCCCTGATGCTCAAGGTTCTTGTGCGTAAAGGGGCTAGACACAGATTCGCTACTGCATAGCAACACAGAGACTATAGGGTTAGTAAGACGATGCGTACAAGATACGGCGACTAGAGATTGGTAAAGAGTCTTGGGAATGCGCAAGAGCCGAGCCTGCCAGGGGACCTGGAGGCTGGCGGCGATTGTCAAATTGGTATTACACGGGTAAAATGGTATCTGGATGACGGCAGCTTGATGGAGGAACATCTTGTCTCGAGGAGAATGATGAAGCATCAAGAATCACCTAGCCTTCTTTGCTTGAGTCTGGAACAGCTGTCGCTTTCTCCTGTCCTCCCACCGCGCCCAGCCAGAATCTACCAAGTCCTCCTGAATGACGAGGTCTCTGACACGGAGCATCCTCAAAAGCCACGTATCGAGTGCCCACTCAATCCAACCTGCTCTCCGCAGGTAGGTTGTGAATGCGAACCAGGCCAGAGCAAAAGTGGCGCCGGCGGCACAGCCAACAATGACCTGCTTGGGGGTGTGGTAGCTCAAGTATATACGACTGACGGCTACAGCAGCGGCGCCAAGCAAGGCGAGGAGTGAAAGAATGATGCGGCCGCCCAAGGAGAAGGGAGTGTGGGTTTCGGTAGGATGCGGGACGTGACGGAAGATGAGGAAGAGGGCGAGGGTGACGGAGAAGAAGGAGACAAACTGGGCATGTGAGGAGGGCATTCCATAGCCTTTGTTATGCATTTCTAGTTGTGTAGCCGTTAGTACAGGGTGCTATTTGGGTTGATGGACTAGAGTTGGGTGGCCATACGCCTTGGTCGCTCTTCCTTGATATATCTCTTGAGCACCCAATTCAGGGCCTCGCACGTCATTTGGCCGGCAAACATGAGGAATATCTCAATCTCGCGGTTCGACCATATCAGGGTCGCATAGACGACGCACAGGGCCTGAGGGACGAGAGCCAGCCATGCGCACACCCACGAGACGCGGTCGGCCGGGTTCTACAAGCGTCAGCAGTGTGCGGGCAGTGGCTGTGTGGATGCACCAACATAGTACACATGGGTGAGGGAGAGCGAGGCAAGCGGAGGGCCGTCCATAATGCAGCGACAATGAGAGTAATGACGACAGACGCTGGATGATGGTGGCGCATGCACATGCCTGGCGACGCCCTTCAAGACTTGGCGCGGCGCGGGCAAGGTACGCCACGCCCCGCCCGTCGCGGCTCTCACTGACAATTGACTCTCCTGCCTATAGATGCATCTAGTATCTGAGACCTGTCCCTTCTTATCCCCCTTCACCATGGGCCTCTTCAAGGCCTCTTTTTCCTTTATGCGCTATCGATAGCTGCCGCCGCCTCCGCCGCCACCCATTCGCTATATCAGCCCACCCTTCTCCCCCCGCGCCCGCGACACCAACCCGTCCAACGCCACCCACATGGCCGAAGCCACTTCATACAATGAGCGCGCCGAAGAGCTCGCCACCCTGCAGTCAATCTATCCAGAGCTAGTCATTCAAGAAAACAATCCCTACCAAGCCACTCTCCAACTGCTCATCGCCCCGACCAAGCCCATTCCCACGACCTTCGAGCCTTCGCAGCATGTCGAGCGACTTGCCTACCTCCCGCCCTTGCGCCTCGATATTTCCTTACCAGAAGGATACCCCGCCCAGGTTCCACCTGTTGTAAAACCCTCAACTTCGCCATCATGGTTACCCGGGAACATCCAGGCTGCACTATCCGCTGAGGCGCAATCGCTATGGCATGATTATGGAGGAGATACCGTCTTGTTTGCTTATATCAGTTCCTTGCAGGAGCAGGCCGAGACTGCTTTTGGTCTGCAAGGGCTCACCCTTCCCGCGAGCATTCAAAAGCACATGGTAGACTATGCTCGGCATATGAAGAAAGAACTATTCGACAAGGAAACTTTCGACTGTCAAGTGTGCTTGGAACCCAAGAAGGGTTCCGCCTGTTATCGTATGGCTCGCTGTAGTCACGTCTTCTGCATCGCCTGTCTACAGGACTACTACAACAATTGTATCAACGAGGGCCATGTCCACAATGTCAAGTGCATGTCCACCGAGTGCGGTAGTAGCGCCAAAAAGAAGGATCGACTCTTGTCACCAAAGGAACTGCTACAAATACCCATATCACGTAGCCAGGTCGAACGCTACGCGAAGCTAAAGCGAAAGAAGAAGATTGAATCCGACCCGACCATTGTCTTCTGTCCTCGATCCTGGTGCCAGGGTGCCATGCGTACGGACAAATACCCCAAAATTACCGATGTCGGTCAAATGGACGACTCAGACTCGGAACCCGACGACACTTCAGAGGTCTCAATAAGCGCCGACACTGGGCCTGAAAAACGGCGCGTGGGCGTGAGGGGCATGGAGAGGCTGCAAGTCTGTGAAGACTGCAATCTTGCCTTTTGCGTTGTCTGTCTGGCTTCGTGGCATGGAGACTTTGTACGCTGTGAGCCTCGAGATGCTACTCAGCTCACCGAGGAGGACCAGGCATCACTCAACTTCATCGCAAGGAACACAACACCATGTCCGTATTGCTCTGTGCCTTGCCAGAAGTCTGTAAGTAACCTATACTTCCTTGCGCCTACAGCGCCCTCTGCTAACACATATCAAAGTACGGATGCAATCACATCACATGCGCTCAGTGCAAGACGCACTTTTGCTACCTGTGCAGTGCCTGGCTTAATCCAGATCATCCATATGCCCACTTCAACGATCCAAAGTTCAAAGATTGTTTCCAGCGTCTCATGGATGGGGCTGAAGGTGACATGAACAATGGCGAGGTTCGATTCGGTGGACGGCGGGGTGCAGAGCAGCTTGCGGACTTTTGGGAGCAAGAAGCTCTACGCATACAAATGGGCGAATTCGATGATACATGATAGCATTCATAAGCGCTGGGTATATAACATGGCGCAGTTTATGCATCAATATCAGAGCTGTGAACCTTGCAACTTTTCCCTGTCTTCATAATGGCAATGAAACTGCCCGTCGGCCTCGATCTTGTATATCTCTTGGTTGTGTGACACCGGGAGAGTCCTTAATCTTCTCAACGTCTCCTCGCCGACTTGCAAACTCGACCTTCTTGCTCACCAGCTCATCCAACCTCTCGCAAACATCCGCATAAACCAACTCGACGCGTTTCTCCATCTCATCCACCATGTCCACCGTGCTCTCCTTAAACTCAGCCAGCTTGTCGTCAAACACACGGTTGAGATCCATGATGCTGTCTTCCTTGATCATGGCCACATCAAGTTTCTGCTCCTCGAGTAGCTCGTGAAACTCGTCATCAGCCGCGCTGCGAAGTTGCGATGCATCTTCGAGTGTCTGAGCATATATTTCTTCAAGTTGAGCTTCGAGGCGAGCGGTTGCGTGGGCATTCAGCAAGTTGCCGAGTGAGGATATTAGTTTTGGCCTTGGCTTTGGCTTTGGAGATGACCGAGAGAATGATGTTGAAGGTGATGATGAACAAGGAGCGGCAAGCACACGAGGGAGCATATCTGGTAGTATCGCCTGGAGCATTTGCGGAAGCATCGTTTCCAGTGTGTTCTTGAGTACATCTTGAAAATCAGGCGCGCTGGTGATGGGAGAGGGCGAACGTAGTTTGGGGCTCGGTGTTAACACCGATACCGCCGACGCCTTTTCAGTCGGTGATGATAACAGACATGATGTAGGTGAAAGCAGCGCGCGCTTTATAGATGGTTCAGGTGATGGGCTGGTTGTGACTGAACGTACATCTTAATGACAAGTCGAAAGAGGGTCTAAACAATGACAGACTTACCTTGTCTTGGACGTTTCTTAGACGATTCGATATACGGGGGAGGGGCATCGGACGCGACATCATCTGCTGGGCCCAAGATGGACCAGTCTGCTAGCCTGAAATGTCTTGCCGAAGACGGATCCACCGGTATCCCAGTCAGCTCTCCCGGACGTTGGATTAAGTGATCGAATCGAGCGTAGTGGTCCTTGTGTAGCCAGTTCCAATCAAACAAGATATATATTTGAGTTGCACTGGCGAGTTTAACGAACTGAGCAAAGGCGGTGCCGAACCCCTCCTTGGGCAACATTGGGCCGGGGGATTGAGGGCACCAGACAGGGCAAGGTGCCTTGAGGGTTAAAGTCAATGTTTTCAAATGGGCGTTTCCCTGCCGAGCAATATCATGCAGCCGGTCCTGTGGAAGGCTGATGGGTGAGGGCTGGACCGAAGTGTTGCCGGGCACCAGATTGTCAGCATTGTAGAGGAGGGTGAAGGTTTGCTTATCGTCAAATCCTTGGATGGGCAGTGAGTATTGCAGAGAGATAGTGGCTTGCATGCGAGCCTCGAGATATTTGATGGTTAAGCAACATGGCCATTGTGATGCACCACCAGACGCGAGAGAAGCCAGTACTGGAATGCCGCTTTTGCGGACGAGGTTGTAGATCATTGTTTATTAACTGTACTATACTCTAACAAGACTCACATAGAAAAAGCGATACCCCTCTTGCTCTAAAATGTCGTAGGGAAGAGGAACCCACCCACCCGGGCTTTGATTGCACAGTTGGCAATGAGCAGCCCTGACTCTGTCGCGGAAGCTCTCCCAGCCACCTCGTGAACCGCTGACCACGCCGTGTCCACACAACTCGCGCCAGTCTGAACAGCACCCCTATGAAAGCCGAAAGCCAGCACGTGAGCTAAGCTGACGAAACTGTGCAAACCGCGATCGAAGGCCTTGTGAGATTCGCAAGGATGGTGTATTGAGGCCTGGCTACGAGAAGGCAAAGACGACAATGTATCAACGGCTGACTGGGTGTGTGTGCGCTGGGGGGTCGCAGTCTGTAGGTGTCGAAGAAATACGTATCGTGGAGGCCAGCTGTGTATGTGCGAGGGTTGCGTATGATGGCGGCGAGCTGATTGTGATGGAGAAGAGGTGGAGAGGGGGCTGTGGGGGCGTCATATACGCGAAGGAAAGCGCGTTCAAGAGCGCGCTAACCTGATGCGGACTAATGGCAAAATCCCGCCATACCTTCACTCCTTACGCAACCACCTACCATCCTGGTAAGTTTAGCGACCTGTGCGAGTGAGTGTGAACATTCTGTATGTACGCATTGAAGATAGCTCTTTCTTGAAAAAGCTGAGGCGAGGTCATATTTACAATCTCAAGAACCAGCCTAGCAGGAAGATACAACAAATAGACTCACGCGCAGGCACTGGCTTGCCTGCTTTGTTGTTAGTCTGCAACAATTGGGTCACTGGAGGTATACTTCTGTCCGAGACTTCTTTTCCCAATTAGGATATCCCTTGCCTAAATATTTCATGATCCAAGTCCTCACTATAGGGATAAAACTCTGACTCTAATCCCGAAGTAACAATTGCTAAATTGACTACACAGCCCCTTAGCCCCACGACCAGATAATGTCACCTATGTGAATAGAACTATTTATAAATCAGGTTTAGGTCTTTTAGAAATGGGAAAGGTGCAGGCAAGAAAGACAGCCTAACATATCCACAAGTGATGATGTTTTTCACCGAGCGATCAGCAAAACCAAGGAACCCCAAGCACAACATAATAAACAATACCGTCGGCGAAACCACAGCAGCTGCCATTATACGAGCACAGGACATCTTGATAGAAGGAAATTGTAGCGGTCGCTCCACTTCATAAGTCCAGCCACTTCTCCTTTATCTACCCCCATCAAAGCAAATACACACTACCACTTAACCACCTAATAACCCAACTTCTTGTCACTCTTTCTACACCAATAAACGCTTGATAAATATACCGCCATGCGTTTCGCGATTTTCACCATTCTTCTGGCTACTGCCGTCGTCAACGCCAACCCCGTCCCCGAAAACCTCGGTGACATTGCCACCAGCGCAGAAGATGCACTGGCGAAGGCTGCAGCAACCGCACCTGAGCTTGTGAGCCGCAAAGATTGGGTAAGAGTGTCACCAAACACATTGTTTACTTGCTACTTTCTAACAAGCTTTCTAATAGCTTTGCGACCCCGTGCTTCAGAGCTGTGGCACTGGAGACCCCGCCGAGGCTCATTACTGCCGACCCGTACGTTACTCCTCCATTGATATATCTAATAAATATTATGCTGATCGTGGCTTTAGAACTCGTGCACTGGATGGCATGGATGCATTCCCTACACCACTTCGACTGGCCAGAGATACGCATGGTGCTCCTAAGTGCTGCCAATCGCGCTTGTCACCTGTCAGTGCTGCGGATATCCTGTATACTCGAGTTCGATCCTTTGTATAGTTTTAATACTACCACAACGTCTAGGTATCTCTTGAATAGCTCTTAATCTATGTAAAAACACCTTATTGTCCTATCTTTAACTGCACATCCTCAATTATATACCACACGTGCATTTCGGTTTTTGATGTAGAGAGCAGTTTGATTCATTTCTCATCATCTTGACTTGATATGGCTTGCACAGGCAAATACAAGACGTTCGAGATATATGTAGGAGGGTATAATAGTACCACCTGGGATATAGTGATATATGTGAGGTGAGCCTTGAGAATTCAATTCAGTTGGGTGGTAGCTCACGTCTAAGATGCAAATACAGAGACAACGAGATGACTGAAACTTGCTGTAACAAGGCAGAATGAGATTAGTATGTTACCATTGTCCTTTTGTGCACAGCGACGAAGAACAATGAAAGAATAATTTGTTCAACACATTCGGAGTATCATTGATATCAGGCTTTCACCACTCCTATTTCAATTCACGGACCAATGATTATGTTTTCTGATCTCTTCGCTTGCCAGATTACATGATGAAGGATATCACCGAGTAGCATTGCCCGGCAATGTATGTCGATACTCATTCGACTGTTCAAACCAAGCATATGGTCAATGAGCAACCATTTCAGCCTCTGCTGTATGAAGATATTTACTCTGGTTAGCTCACAGGATATCTGCAGTTCATCTGGTTGATGCTACATATGATGTGTGGAATCTCCGTTTTGAGCTAGCGTTGGGTGACGTGAGCAATATGGGAGCATCTTATATTATACCTTACAGAGAGTACAGTTAGACTAGCTGGTAGTCAGAGCATGTAACCCAGCGAGATTAGTCAGAGTCTCACGGTTAGGGTAGTCAGGTAGCCGGGCAAACATGTAATCAAAGATGCAATCTTCTTCGATACTACTTCCGCGCTGACAGCATACTGTTCAAACAACCCCCTAAGCATTATTAGCATTTCCAGAGTGCATGAGAATTGAGCTAAATAGCCTGTTGCCACACGTATTGTTCCTCAGGACCAATCTGAATGTGGTAGCGTTGGCTTCCGCGGACCCGCGGCTTCCCTGTCTGAAACCCTTGGAAAAAGGAGTCGTCATGCAATGGTACACCAAACCACGCATCAACTCAACCTTTGCTTTTCATCTAATAATCTCCCAATCCTACTCATATCTACATCCCTCATCGCTCATGTCGTTATCAGAGATGAAACGAGGTCAGGTCATCAAACTTTATAGTCGAGCGCCAGGGCAGTATGGCAGTCAGAAAGAGACGGACGAAGGCGGAGGAACGAGCAACTTTTCGATGTAAGCTCGCCATGGCGCATTCCATTGAACCGTAGTCTTGTACCTAGTGTCGCAGTGCAACGCCAGTATCGGTTGTGTGTTCTCTGGGAAAGGTTCCCAATACGGAAATATCATGACGAGTTCGTTGGGGGATTTACCCGTTCCCGCCCCCGCCACACACGTATTTCCTCGGCAGATGCTAAGTAGAGCTTCTTCGCCTCAAGGCTTTCAACAGCAACTCTAAACCCCTATCGCATTTCGATCTGTACCATATATGCGCAAAATTGGATATTTCCCTACCCTGTATAGAGATGCGGCTCTGTACAATAATCCGCGAATGATAAATTGTATGCTTCATTTGCAACCCCGTTGTCCCTGGAAAGCTGACCGCTTAAGCACCTACTTATATGGTAGAACCAGCCCGGCGGATCCCTACATGATTCGGTACCGATGCCAGCAAATGCGGAGGGTATTTCATGCGGAAATATAATTCGCGACGGCAGTTGATTTGCTACAAATCGAGTATGCTTAGATAGTACTCGCTTACTGACACGAGATTAACGAGATCTCGCCATGTCATTGGTACCATCTCCATTGCAATCCTCGTGCATGCTCATTTTCCGACTACTGAAATGTTTCGAAACACACTCACGTCATCTTCCAATCTGCTGTTGTGTGACACGGCTGCTGTGGCCCACCTTCCGCGGGGGACTGATGCAATCGGGCCGTGGAGGTCGAATCTCGGTGCTTATTCCAGGACATCACCGCATAATTGCACAAGCTTCCCCAATACTATCTGTTCTGCACAACTGAAGGTGACCCATTTTAAACTTTTCAGATTGCTTATTCCTTTGATATTAGCCTAAAAATCGGGTGGGGCTTACCCGATGTCAGACACTAAAATGACTTACTCGAGCTACGCTATGAGGGCCTTAAAAGGTTGGGTGTCCACGCCTTCTTGAAACCAACCAGGCTTTCATTGTACATCAGTGAACCGAGCTTGCGAAACATTCTTTTCGTGACCGATTCCACGTCTCCAACATGTCGGTTCAAGCTTACGATCCCCCGATTATCAGCACCTTCCACCAGTGCGACCCTGCAGCCCACGTCTGGAAGCATGATCCCAACACTGTATACATCTATGGATCCCACGACTGGAACTCGACCAGGCAACCCCCGGTGGTCAGTATTTCAGGATTTCTATGTCGCGAATGCAAGTTGACGAAAAAAAACAGCAATACGACATGAAGGATTACTATGTGCTTACTCAGACCGATTACACCAAGCCTGCTACAGTTGGACCAAAGGTACATAGCCATTCTTTGACTAGAGATTGGTGGAATTTGTAACTGACAAAAAAATAGCTTTTGGACCTCACAGACATTCCATGGGCGTCGCAGCAACTCTGGGCTCCTGATGCGACGGAGAAGGATGGCTACTACTACCTGTTCTTCCCAGCCAAGGACAAGGACGATGTCTTCCGCATCGGAGTGGCCAAATCTGACAAGCCGGACGGAAAATTCAAGCCCGAACCCAACCCGATTCCTGGCACCTACAGTATTGACCCCACAGTCTTGCAAGACGGACACGACTATTACATGTTATGGGGCGGACTGTGGGGCGGCCAGCTTCAAGCATGGACCAACAACACCTTGGTAAGCCTCCGCCTTTCCCGCACAACCCCAGCTGTTGGCAAGCATGGCCAAGCGAATGCTAACGCGATTTCCAGAACACGTCCGCATTCGGTAACATTTCTCCTACTTCCGGCCCAGCCATTGGGCCCCGTTTTGCCAAGCTCTCGGCCAACCTCACCTCTCTCGCCACCACACCAAAGGAACTCGTCATCTACGACCAAGACGGCAAGGTCATGCAGGCAGACAGCCCGCGCCGTTACTTCGAGGCCCCATCTCTGAACAAGGTCGGCAACCTCTATATCCTCCAGTACTCCACCGGCACCTCGCACACTATTGAAATCGCTACCGCTACCAAGCCTGACGGTCCTTACTACTGGAAGAACACGCTTCTGCAGCCTGTCAAGGGATGGACTACCCACGAGTCCATTGTCAAGTTCAAGAATGACTGGCTTCTTTATTATGCTGATTCCTCGCTTTCTGGCCGTGATGACCTCCGCAACACCAAGGTCAGGAAGGTCTTGTTTGAGGATGGTACTTTCAAGCTTGCTCAACCCCAGCCTGTAGTTAGCTCTTAAGGCTACGACATTTTTTGTATTCAAATTCCTATATATTTAACATGCGGTTTAAGCTGGCATGCTCATGATTCCATAAATTACTGAAAGCGTTGTTTTCTACACATATAATTGCCAAGCAATTATATTGATAGTATATATTGCCAAGATGTGAACCAAGTTCCTGGGATACTACTGCTTCCTGTGTGTGACGTATGTGGAACCATAAGCTTGGTATAGAGTAAACTAAACTGGAACACGCGTTTCTTACTTCAAGAGCGAACAAGAGTAGACAATGAACAATGATATTTGGTACAATAACATGAAGCTACAGCTCTTGGTCCAGCCAGCTAGTGGATTGAGTAGAGCTACATAGAGTATAGATAGCGGTAGGTATACAAGATGCAAGAGTGTAGTAAATGCACTAGTACACCAACAGAAAGCTTACGTTATACCCTACTCATTCATCAACTAAAATGGACCGCTGAATAAAGTTCACGGGACAGTCCGTACCTCCCCCGCATTTCTAGGCACGGTAAACATATGACTTCGAGTCTCTCTCTCTCCACCAAACTAACAAGACAAGACTACCAAATCTGAAAAGACAATTCAGTTGTTTAAACTACATTCTTTTGAATCCGAGTTAGGGAAGGAGTTTTTACAAGTTTTGGTACCGAAGACGCTTTCTTGTCTTATTCTTCTCACATGGTCCCCACTTTAGTTTCAGTGTTAAAAAGGGCAAAGGTTATTGACCACCCCTATAAGGTAGGGGTCGGCATTGGTGTTACACTGTGTGTAATTTACGCCTTCCTCTCTTTTTTTACCCTCCTCTCTCTTTTTCTCTCTTCACTTTTCTCTATCTTTCTCTCTATTACTTTCTCTTCTTTCTTTACTCTTATTTAAAGAATTAGAGTTAAGTAAGAAGAAGAAGAAGAAGAAGAAGAGAGAAAAAAGTAATAAATAATATAGAAGGAGAAGAGGAGGAGAAGAGAAGAGGTAGAAGAAAAAGTAGAAGCAAAAGTAGAGATAGAGAGGCGTATTTTCTCACTTTCTTTTTTTTACTTTCTTAACTTAAGATAGAATAAATTTTATTACAACCTACGCTAAGTAGGGGGATCTGCTTATGGGGGTGATGAATAGCTCTTATGGGGGTGGTCAATAACCTTTGCCGTTAAAAAGCCCTAAGTGTATCTAGCTACTTCAGAGACCCTAGTTCTAGACCAGTATAGACCAATACAACCATTCAAATAAACTTATGACAAAAAAAAGACTACTTCGATTCCAAGTCCCGTATATCGATTAGGTATGTATTATTTCATAACTAAAATGTCGTGCACAACCACTCCTTCTACAGGCGGAAGCGTCAAGCACAACTCTACCCTCGTACCCAAAACTATCAATAACCCCCTTCCCCTCCCCAACATTTCTTATCTCTCCCTTTTTCTCGCTGAACCCCACCAGCTCTCAAACCCTCAAACACAAACACTTTATGTCTTTTTATCACGGCAACTGCTATCCTTGCCCGTCGCACCCGCAATCTGACACCACTGCCTCCAAGAACAATTGTTAAACGTAACCTCCTTTGACTTGTTGGCTTTGCACTCGCGTGCGCCATCGGACCCTTGACTCGGATCCGCCATTGAAGCTCTGTCGCCAAACCCGTTACATACTTGTGCTGTGACGCGGTCGTTGGGAACCCCGTTTGAGTCGTAGCAGTGGCAGGATTGATAGTTGGAGCAAGCACTGGCTGCGAGGGGGAATAGAAGGAGAGTAAAGGGTGAGAGCTTCATTTTTGTGGCTGAAAGAGGGAGACGGTTAGTTGGAGGTGGTAGGAAATGGAGGGGAGGTAGGTCGTACTTTGTACAGTTTACACTATGTGGATGAGTGTAGTAGTGAGGAGTTTGAAAATGACTTGATGTTGCTGTTGTGATTTGTCTTTAGGGGTAGGAAATGGTTTATACTTATAGTCTTTTTGTATCCTTCTTTGATTCTCATCCGGATGATTCTCGTGAGCCAATAGAGTAAAGTAATACTACCCTAGAGAAAGACACGTGGGCTTGGCAAAATTAGTACAGTGAATACTATAAGAGAATCCACTTTATCGGGTAAAATCAGCTCCTTGGAGCTGAGCCTCAAACGAGCAGGTTATTTGCAGCCATCATATGCCAGCACGGACACAAGTAGAGTGACATGTACAACCACTATCATGGAAAGCATTAGGATAGGCACGACATCCAAGTCAGGGCCTGTGCACAATCACGTTTGAACCCCGATTCAAGTTCCAGAAACAGGGGTGGGACTAGTAACAACGAACCATTGCAATCATCTCGGTCCGATACAGCAGCATCAAAGTGGACCGGACCTCCGATTCATTTCCCCTCTAGCCACAATCACGGATAAAAAAGCCAAGGAAAAGCAAACAAGCAAACAGGCAAAGTCCTTGCACTCGGTAGACTTTCTCCCTATATACAACGCGCGCCACTATTCATCATACATCAACGGGGCCAATGCTTCGTATTTCGCCAGTCTAGTAACTAAGCTCCGACCAAGCTCCGACCAAGGCGACTAAATGCTTGTTTTTAACTTACTCACCTAACACACGATCACTCGCATCCACACTATGCTATCGCTACCAAGAATCCTTCGTCTCGATCCACCCTGTTCCAAAGAGTCAGTATTAACCCCCCCAAAAAAGGGCCGTCGACAAGCAAAATGCCAGTTTGAAAAATCCTCCGCTATCACAACCAGCAAGTGGATTCGTTATCCCAGAGTAGTAATTGCGCATAACAAGGGATAAAGTACACTAATTTGTAGGGATGATGGCGTTTGCCGGCCAAGAGAGAAAAACCTCCGGCGCAACAACGGGCCACGTTCTTTCCCTCTTCTCGACTGGCGTACGGAACAAAAGAAAGGAACGAAACTGGGGCAATCTTCTGGCACACGTTGATCGTTGCCAATCATCCGTGGTTTCGGTCGGGCCTGCTCCGAGGACTCGGTCCGAGTTTTACTTACTTTAGTACTCACTAGTACGTAGGTTGATGCTGACATGGCACGTTCCGCCTTATCGTTCATGTCAAACTTTATTCTCAACGTTGGTGTTTATCATGGGACCTTTTTTCCTGCTATTTGTTAGGGAGATTTTGTGTGGCGAACACTTGGTGGTCGGGTTGAAATTCTGGACTAAGAGATGATAAGTGTGCATGGCAGTCCAGTCCCTATCAATCTTTGCTTGTATGTATTATGTGCGTACAAAACCCGCTTGTTTCGCATTGTATTATCTCCTATTGCACGTCTCTAAGATTATACGCGCTATTCAGTTACCTGATTGAACCTAGTAGTGGAGATTCTTGGATGTCGGGTCAAGATAAGTAGCTACTTTTAGCTGTAGTTCTAGCACTTAGTGTAATATGTTCTCTTGGCATTCGAAGTCCGTTGATAGCACGTGGGTTTTATTCGTAAAGACGGGTAAAGGGATCCTAGTTGGTGGGGGGATCTAAGCTTCCCCAGGCCTATTTTCGAGTCACTGAGCTACGTGTATAGCGCTACAGCTAGTGGATATCGGACCTAAAGAATGAATTGATGTACAAGTGGGACCTGTGCCGTGTCTACGCTAGTATTTTGGTCGGCATTTGTGTAGATGACGGATCTACTTATCCACCTACTGTAAATTGACATGATGTGCATGAACAACGTAAGCTGCTCACTAAGTTGCTAGGTCTTTAGTGGTCTGTCACAATCTGCCATCTCGAATCATGTGAACTTTGAAAGTGATGGAATGAATAGACAGTTCAGATAGGATGTACATTGCTAGTTCATGTACATAGGTACACAGCCGCATAATGCAGGGCACATTGCGTGATCCACAAGTGTCAGGCATACAGCCATTCCATTCGTGGAAAACACCATGTGAGGGATGCATATCCCTACACGGGGTATAGAGAGCCCCTTCTATAGGCCGATTCAACAAGGTATCTCAACAGCCCCGAGTCAGAGCTCCCCTTGTTCACTGATAGTCTATCCCGAATAGGTTGATTCGTGCTAAACAACCACCGGCGAAATTGATATTGCAATCTGAAAGCAGATAGAACGGGTTCGAAGTGCAGCTTGGTAACCTCAGAAATCTGTATATAAAGAGGACAAGACGACGTGCAAAGGAGAACCACCACTCACAACAAGATCCAGCCTTCAAAGCACATCTTCGGACTTCAATCCCTCCAAACGCACTCTTCAATCCTTTCTCAAGAATCACTCTTGTTCCACCACTCTCCTCCATCACCATGCGTTTCACCGTCCCCTTGATTGTCATGGCCGCGGCCCTTACCAACGCCGCAGCCATCCCTGAGGCAAACGCCTTGTCTCCTGTCATCATCACCAGCGTATGACTTCCATATCCCCTCCAAAAACCCTCTTCCCAACCTAACCCACAATAGGACGGCCTGACCTCCGAGGTCCTCGACCTCGCCGCCGATCTCGAGAAGCGTCAAACCCCCTCCGCCAACGCCCAAGTCATCGGCGACCACTCTGGCGCCGCCGGTCAAGCCGTCGGCCGTATCTTCAACGCCCTCCTCAACAAGCTCCTCCCCCTTAAGGACTGGAACCCGGCCCGTGAGACCTTCACCAAGCAGACCACCGCCCTCATGTACCAGAACAACCCAGACCGCAACCGTTGGGTCGCTACCGTGTGCTACAACAAGGGCTGGGACGTCAAGGACCGCCGCGCCATTTCCGATGTTGTCAGCATGACGCTCAAGTTGGGTGCTTTCCACACCAACTACGACTGCATGTACATTGGTCGCCACAACCAGTTCTACACTCAGTCTGACGGTGGCTACATCAACGTTAGTTTCCCCTCTCCATCTGTTACAGAAATATTAGTAGAAGAGAAAAAGAACGAGTACTGACTTTTGGGACACACAGCTTGCCTTCCAGTACGACAGCAGGTTCTGCAGCTACGATGGAAACACTGCCGATCTTACTTGCAACTAAGAGTTGTACAGACTAGGGTCGGATGGTTTGGAATTCTTCTTGGGCCTCTTGTTACTGAGTGGATGAGGCATTGGTGATTGGTAGCAATAATTGCAATGCATGATTTTGAGAATATTAGTTCCTATTGTGCTTTGTTCTTGTGACTATTCGCTACTACATGTTGCGATTAATCCCTAAAGTGATTTTTGTGCACAACGAAATGCAATCTGATTAGTTTTGAGAATCTCTATTGGTGTTAGTGCTGAGAAACTAGTGCTGGGAATGACCAAGGTCACAGGCTACGACGAGCTTTACGATGCTAGACAACCTCCAGAAATTATGTCCTCGCCCACATTGTCCCTGGAATTACTCGCCACAACTCCTGTGTTCCCACTTTCACAAAATCAGCAACGTAGACTAATCCTATTTATCATCTGAAAAAAAAAGTCAGGCTTGCAAAATAAACATTTCTCTCAGCCATATAAATCGAAACTTATTTCGCAACTTTGAAATTCGAAGATGCCCGGTTTGCGTGGGCGCTGCTGCGAACGTTGTCTGCAATTTTCCCCTTAGAAGAAGAAAACAGCACGACACGATCAAGAAGAATGGACTGGTAAGTTCAAAAGGCGCAAAAAAAATAGCTGTCAAAATTCGGACGAGAAGGTAGAGAAAAGTAGGGAAAAAAAATAAAGGAATATGCTGAAAATGGTTTTCGGTCACCCGGCACACAATTGTTTTCTCATAGTTCATAGCATCAAAAACATATCTTTTGATCGAGGTATAGTAAGCTGGACGAAAATTCGCGACTACGGAGGTTAGTAAGTTTACGTCCAGTACCATCGAACTCGCATATAACGACGCTGCTGACTTGGTTATGCGATACAACGCCTTTCCACCACAAGCAATAAGTTTCCAAATTAGGTGGGGGGAGTCTCAAGTGAGGTGTGCAAGGGGGTAAGTAGTAGTAGTAGTAGTAGTAGTAGTAGTAGTAGTAGTAGTAGTCGGTCTTGAAGAACAAGGTACCTGCATGAGTAACTCCGTCAACCTGGTCGAAACGACAACCCGTACACTTGCGTTGCACAAAGGCAATTAACAACGCGCTTAGTCACAAGGCTCTCCCCGCGTAGCAAAACTCATGTAGCCAGGGATTTTTCCTTTTCGCGGTTATTTACGAGCGAAGCCCGGCGTTGCGACTAAATTAGGAATAGTCAGTTTTGTTGGCAATCATCATACTACTAGTTGACAAGGGTGTCGCAAACGCCCAAAGTCTCATTCCTAAACCCCCTTAAGTAGTTAGCATACTAATAGCAATACTGTTCTAGACCTCGCTCTGTGAGTCGTAAAATGAGTCACCTGTTGGAAGTGGAAATTTGGGTACTGCAGGATTGAGGCACAGTTAGGAGGTACACTTAGTAGTAGCGCGGTGGTGGTGCCAAAAAAAAAGAGACCCCTGGGAAAAGCATTGACTTGGGGGGTGCAACTTGTATTTTGTCGGTACGGCAGGATACAGTCAGTGCTTGCTGTGTACAAGTAAATACTGGATGTTGTATTAAAAATAAATCTACAATCACTGGGAAACAATTATCGGCATGGTGTGAGTCTAAAACCTCATGCCGAAGAGAGGCATGTTCCTGATGGCACCGTTGCTCACGGCACCACTGCTTACAGCACTATTGCTCGTAGTAGCAGTCTTGAAACTCGTGCTAACAGTCTCTACACTCTTTCTCTCAGTAGTAGTACTAGTAGCAGTGGTAGCAGCAGCAAGCACATCCTCCTGCACCGCCTCAAAAACATCAAAAACGCCCTTGCCTCCACACATCTCCGCTTCATTACCCGTACAAGGAACGTTGCAGTCACTCTGATTCTCCGTCCACTCTCCGCCTACGAAGCTGCTGCACCAACACTGATTGCCCCCCTGTACACCTGCGTAGGTAAAGACGCGGCGGTAGCAACTATCCTTGCACTTTGCAACAGTCAGAGCTGCATCTCCGTCTGCATTCAAATTCTGCTCTAGGAGCGGGTGGGTTGGATACTGGGCATAGCAGCCCAGTGCGTTCCAGGCGGTGGGGGAAGGCGCGGAAGAAGAAGAAGAAGAAGAAGAAGTTGTGCTCGTAGTGGTGGTGGTCACCTGTGAGGAAGTTGTCTTTGGTTTCCAGGCGTCCAGTTTTCTTTGAGTGATGGTGCAGTAGGATTGGAAACGCCAGGGCTTGCAATCAAGGCCAACTGAAGGGTTCCATTCATGAAACTCTGCTGGAGTGACTACGTAATAAAAGGTACAGGATCAGCACGAGGGTAGGTTGTTAGCTGTCTGAAAGGAGCTTATTGCCGTGGAGCTTGCGTATGTATTTGCAGGTATCGCCTTCGCCGTTGTTGAACCATTCCGCACAGTCGTAGACCGTATCGGGGTCCCATTGGAGGAGTGGAGTGCGTGTCGAGACAGCTCGCTGAGCAAGCGCTGTGAACAGCAATGCCAAAGAAGTCCTCATGATGCAAGCTTACTAAAAGATAAAGTGCAAGGAAGATGTCTTTGAGGTGAAGAAATATGTCAGACAGAAGTCTACGGCACTCTTTGTGAAGTTGGAAAGAAGGAGGATAAACCCTGGCTCTCGCCCATAATGTAATCTGTTTACTCGTCCCGACTCCCTGTGACTACTTGGTACTGAGTTCTAGAACGTAGACACAGCCGGGTCTTGGAAGGTGATATCGAGCATCCTTCGGCTAGGCCACCTGCCTATGTGCAGTAAGGCTCATAGCTACTATAGCGTTTCTGAACAGACGCAAGTTCATCGTTCGGATTTGTCGACCAATTCGGAAGGCGTCGCCAAGTACCTCGAGGCGGCTTTTCTGCTTTGCTCATCTCGGTAGAAGGAAGCGCGCGCTAGTACTGTGGAGATGCCCTTGTGCACGTGCAAAAGTCGCCCCATGTTGTAGTATAGCCGGCCCGTTTGCGTCCACGTTACAGAGTGTGGGTGAAATACCCCGGCCCCTGCTCACCCGCACCTGCATTGGTACTTGTATCGGTCTTGGTACAGAAGCAAGTCAGCCAAAATTGGGCCTGACTCTCTCAAGATTGTGTCAACCTACCTTTTGCCACACCGGATTTGATCCGGATTTTTTCTAATGGTGCAAGGCTAAGTGCGGAGTGTTTAGCATTGAACACATACCTTGGTGTGATAGCCTTCGCCTGCTTCTTACAGCATATCAGCCCTTTTGCTGCCCACTCCCCCGACTAATAGCTGTAGTGCTAGCATCATTGGTCGCCATCCTGCATCATGGCCACTTTTCATCCATTTCTTCGGCTCCCTCAGGAGCTTCGAGAGCAAATCTGGACGGACACAGTCGAACCGCGCACTGTCGATGTCCGGCGTTTTCGAGAGTGGTCTCAACGCTATGGCCGGCTGGTATCGTCTACGCCTATACCAGCCATACTACAGTCCTGCCGGGAAGCCCGTAACCTTGGACTTTATAAGCGAGTCTTCTTCGAGGTTGCTGCAGTAACAAAATCCACTAAAGATATCCCGTCCGAGATCGCCATCGAGAGATTTTTCACGCCTGATGAGCAGGAGGAAGAAACATACTCCACTAAAACTGAACAGCGCTATGTTTGGATGGATCTCGATACTGATATGATGGATATCGGGGCTTCTAGGTTCGACCTTTACAAGAATATCGCACCAGCAGTCAAGCGTCTCAAATTTGAGCGGGAGAACAGTGATGAATTTTTCTACCGTACTGAAGCACAGCAACTCAAGCAGTTTGTTAATGTGGAAGAGATTCACATAGACTGCGCCGATGGTTTCTGGATGTGGGGTGGAGCTGTATATGACCACCCTTGGCCCTGCGCCAAAGAAAAGCTGCTGTTCATTGACGCATTCGATGGTCGGGTTGCGCGTGGCTTGGAATTGGAAACTATATGTAGAGAGATCCTCATGGCCATGCGGATAGAAGCTACTGGCGCGGCGTTTGATACTGACGACGAGTATTCGAGTTGAATCAGGAGAGGAAAAAGAAAAAAAGAAAAAAAAATTAGGTTCAGCAGCGCAGTTGTTTGTTGGAGAATAGGAATAATAATAGTAATTGGGCGATAATGCCGAGGGGAAGAAAAAGCCATCTATTTTTCTATTTATGTATAAAGAGTATATGGTATGCATGTCTAAGTGTACTTAGGGTATCGAACTCCCCAGAGCGCCTGCACAGTTGTAGCACACAGTGTTTGTCTGTGTGTATGCAGACGCTCGATGTATGATAATATCGCATTCCACCGTTCAAGAGAGGCTGTGCGTGATGAGTTGTTGTTGCTGTTGTTGTTGTCACTTCATCTCGTTTCCCTTCTTGCGCATTATCCGCCCGTCTTAATCGCTCTTTGAACCCTCATTTCTGACCTATCCCGTAATTACTCCGCCGAAATGTCTTTATTGTTTGACTTAGAAAAGAAGATCCGCGTATTCGCCTAGTACGCCTTCTTTACCGCCATCGAAGAAATCATGCAGACCGTCCATGGCGGCAAATTTGCTTGCAATTTCCAGCCCGCGCAGTCGCTCCGCCTCGATGACGTCCCAGTTCCATTCGTCTGGTTGGAAAACTTTGGGTAAGCTGGTTTCGCTTTGCTCATTTTGCTCAGCCGCGGGACCGTGGTATTCCCATCCCTCTGGTTTTGACGGGACCATTTCGGAGTCTATGAGGGCCTGCTCTGGTGGTACTGTGATTCTACCACGCTTGATGACGTACTTGGCAAGTGCAGTCGCGTAAACTGCGCCTTTCAACTTTTCCGGATCGACGTTTGCAGAGCGGCTCTTTGACTTTTTCCAAGGCTGCAGTGTCCAGCTCTCTGGCTGGGCTACACCTGGCTTGACCAGATGAGTGACAAGGTAGAACCACTTCCTGTCCCAGCATAGTAGTCTGGTCCACATTTCGAATTTTTGGTAAGGCGGAATCTCCCTCTTGAATAGACAACTTATCCCGCCTAGCGCGATGATATGCCTGCCAGGTGTGCCTTCTGTGGCTCCCATGGCTCCAGCCACCTTGGCGCCAGACCGGCGACTCTGTTTTCGGATAGCGTTACGCATCAATGCAGTGAAGAGATGGGTGCGTGAAACGTCCATGTCGCTGAAGTAGGTACTGTTGGACTTGTGCAAGTTGTAATCTGTTTCGACGAGGGTGGTCCGAGTCGAGGAGATCATGGGTTGGAACAGGGCATGGGGAGGGATGGGCGTGGGCTGGACGTAAATGTGGTAAAACATGGCGCGAAAGATGCGTATCTAGGTGCCTGATCAGTTTGCTGGCTCACATCTCGTGTTGAGTAAAAATATACATACATGCCAGACAAAAGGCAGGTTCTTCAGGTTGCCCAAGGCAAGAAAAATCGCAGCTATCCTCCACAAACCACCAGGCGCATTATAACCTGTCCAGCGAGCCAGCGCAGCCAGCAGGCCGTCTCTCCATGCCGGTTGCGCTACAAGGGCTGCCACGGATGCGCCTGCAACGACAACGCCAGTCGTTTGCGCCATGGCTACCATACCAGATTTGACCGACGAGAACCCAAGAAACAAAGGCGACAACAAAGAAAACACAGATTTCGAGGTTTGAATGAAAGAACGTTGGTCGGACGAAGTGCAGCACGCCCACCCTAATCGAATTGTCACGTTTCTAATCACAAGCCTCGGCTCGGAGTTTAAAGTCCCGACTATCCATGCTGTCGCATCCATGTCGAAGGCAAAATCCACGATGAACTATAACGCAATCCAAAAAAAAAGTCCGATCGCTCGGCCGCTTGTAGGGCTGGACAAATGACAGGGTTCGTTTATTAATGCTCGCGCTGGAGAAGATTACTTTTTCTTGCCCTTTGTCTTGTCCACCACGTCGACCCAGTTCTTGTTGACGCCTCGCTTCTCCAACGCCTTGATGATGGCGTCCTTTTGCGGGCCTTGGACCATAACCTCCATGACGGGAGCTTTGGGACTGGAACCTTGCAGTTTGTCGATACTCGTGCTGCCTGCACACGTTTTTCTCAGTTCATCGGCTAAAGGCTGAGGAGGGATGTAGTAAGATTCCAGGCCATGAACCTTTGTGACTGTTTTGTTGCCACTGCGTGTCTCGAGGATGATTTGGATCTTGGGCGGAGCGCCTGCTTTGGGCTTCGTGTCTGCGATGCTGGCATCGTTGCGAAGAATTGCGTGCAAGGGAGAGGCGGCCGCGAGCATGCGTTCTGCCAGAGCGTCTCTAGGCATGGCCCCTGATGAGAGCGCCGCGTTGTCAGCTGCCGATGAGCCCAGTAGTGCATCTGCTAGCTGGGGATTTATGCGAACAAGTCGCTTGTTCTTTTGATCAATGAGGTTCTCAGCCTCGACATATGCCAAGAGAATCTGCTTAAGCTCTGCCGGCGTGTAAAGACCTCGAGGATCCGCTTTGGAAGCAGCTAGGATAGGGGCTAATTTCTCCTTGGGTCGGAGTACAGAAACAAGCTTTAATTTCTGGCCGAGTGACGGGTCGGCGGATGGTGGTGGGGCGGCCTTATCGTTTGTACTCGTGGCAGTCGGACCGTCCTTCTTGGGTAATCTGTATGGGACAAACGACTCCAACTGGCGGTCTTTGAAATCAATATCGAGAACAACAACCTCGTTGCCGTCACGGTCCTTGGACTTTATGATGAGCTGCTTGTCAAGATATTTGAGGAACTTTCGCAGATTCTTCCAGCTGGTCTTTTTGATTTGCAAAGAGGCAGTTCGCGCAGGAGTGTAGGTGGGGAGAAAGGGCTGGACGAGTTGCGACATGACATGTGACTGAGACAGAGGGAACTCAAGTCCATAGGTAGGGTGTTGTTTGTTGTGGTCCATGTGGTAGCGCACTCCAAACAAAAAGGCATTTTTGAAGGCATCGTCGATTTCTGGGCCTGGTTAGCTGTTGGGTCTGGAGCGCGAATGCAGCGAGGGTACCTTTTGTCGTCAGCTCCTTGTCCTCGAGCGTGTCGATGAAATCAGGGTTCGAGGGTGCGTCTTCGCCCTGGACAGCGTCGAGGGTTTCGGGCGGAGAAGGGTCGGCAGGGGCAGTACCGAGTGGGATGCCGCCGTCTTGATCATCGTCGCCGTCGAGATGGATAGCGGCAGCGCGGTCCGCGAGGGATGTGTCGTGCGATGTGTCGCTGTCCCAACCTTCAATCGTGTCTGGGGGGTCGCGGCCCGGCTTGCCTGCTGCACTCCAGGACCACAGCTCGTCACCTGCCCAATGGATCGTGGATACGGCATGGCCCTTTGTACCTTGGGTACTTCCCAGAGCACTGACATCGACGATGCACTCGCCCACGGCCATGGGCACGGATGGAGCCTCGAGGCTAGCAATGGCAACAATAGCACCTTTTGTAGCATTCTTGGGGAAGGGAGGGCCTCGCTGGAGGCCGGGCGTCATCAAGTCGGCGCCCTGCTTAAGCTTGTCGACGACGAAGAGCGGGGTGTGCAGCAGGGGAACGATGGCGGGGTTGTGCCAGAGCGTGTAGACGGTGGGGTAGAGGCGGTCGCGCAGCTTGAGCCAGAGGACGCGTTGGTCGCCATCATCGTGGGCGCCGACATAGAGAGTGCCAGTGACGGTGCTGAGATCTGGGCCGGCCGTGGTGGTGAAGCGGGCAGACTGGGCATTGTCGGGCAGTATAGAGCGTCGCAGGGCGGTGAGAGCGGCGGCATCATCAGTGGGCGTGTCTATGGCAAAGTCTGCGATGATCTGGTCGGCTGTCCTGCGCCGGTCGCTCGACTTGAGCGGGGCGAGGGGCTTGATCTGGGCGTTGTCAATATGAGGGAGTGTGGATACAAGGACTGCAGGGCGAGACTTGCATTGGGTTTCTTCTTGAACATGCTCAATCAGTGGCCGTGTAATGTGTGGGCGACGAGGGGCGGCGACATGAATGCGTATGGGTATGTGTGTGTATGTGTGTGTGTGTGGCGGGGCAGGCCTGCACTGGGCAATGACGCTGTGCGGGCTGCTGCTCGCCCAGGACAAACGACGCAGGGGCAATCGACTATGCATATGCACATACGTTGAGCAGGTGCATATGTGCGGCCTGGCCTGGCAACAGAAAAAAACAAAAACACCAAGGGCGGCCCCTATACAAGCAGCGAGGCCCCCCAAATGAAGGTTGAGGAAGCAATGCCCATGACGGCCATGGCCCAATCCTGCCCTCTCCCCGCATCCCAGCAGACTGGCCAGGCCGCCGCCGTTGGCACCGAACCCATGTCGCTCATCCGCCGTGCCCCCAAGCTGGTATGTGTGTGTGCGCGTGTTATCTATGCATGGAGTAGGTTAGAGTAGGTTAGTAGGCCTGTGTAGTGGTGTATACAGAGATACGTAGTGTACAACAGGTACCACCACACCCCATGGATATGCGCTACCTGCTACCTGCACCCTCGACGCACCGTCGCCCCTGTGCCTTGTCTGTGCCTGTGCTGGTGCTGCACTCGACACGTCCACACACACTCTCTCTCCCTCTCCAACACATCGACACACACACACGCCCTTCGCCTCCGTCAGCACTGGCTTCGGCACCGAGTAAGATCACATCACGGCCAAAAACTCTGCACGCGCTGGCCCGCCCAGCCAGCCCAGCCAACCCACAGCACTAGCCCACTATGCGCACTCGGCCCCGGAGCCTCTGTGCCGTCCATCCTCCCCAACTGTCCATGGAATCATGCGGAGAAGCGGCGCCACAACAAGGCCAAACTGCACCTGTTTGCTCCTGTGCTCCCTGACTCCCTTCCCGCCCTCATAACCCCCCTCGACCCTCGCCCACCGTCGACTCGCCCTCTCCGCCTCAGCCATGGTAAAAGTGTTGAGCCCCATCTGTGAAGCCCTACGCCGCGTGACATCACTCTTCTCTTCCTCGGCTTCCGCCTCGGCTTTCCGCCTCCAAGATTGAAATTTTTACCCCAACACCATGAGCCCCCTTCCAGACATGGGCTGGCAGGAGAACCACGTCGTCCCCAAGCCCACCGACCGCGAGGAGCTCGTCCTCGAGGCCTGGGCCCAGGGCTACCTCGTCGGCTCCCTCATCATCATGGCCTTCATCACCCTCGCAAACATGCGCAGAGGCGTCTTGTTGCACAAGGTCAGTCCACTCTAAAAAAAAAGACTGCGCCCCCAAATACCTCCAGCGACTTGCTAACATTTTCCTCCAGTTAATTCTCCTCGAAGTAAGTCTTCCAGCCTTTTGATCTTGCGTCCCATTCTATAAGGCGCCCCACTGACCAATTACCCACTCAGCTCATTCTCGGCTTATGGCAAGGCTTCTGGTTATTCTTCCCCACCCCTGTTCACGCCTGGTGGCTCTCGGTTGCCGCCATCTTCCTTAATGCTTCATGGTCGCTGCACAATGTCATTGCCTGGATGAAGATCAAGCCATTTTTCTCAAAACCCACCAGCTACATCTTCATTGGCACCATCATTCTTGCCCAGCCATACTGGATCCTCGAGATTTACGCAAACTTTGCCTACTTCCACGGCGTCAACAGGCTCTTTCTCAGCACCAGGCCCTATGAGGCTCTCTGCCGCGATCCATGGTGGATTTTGACCACCGTCTACCTCTTCTGGGTCATCAAGACACAGTATGAGCTCAGCATCAAGGAAATCATACGCATCTCTCCGCGCTTCGGTATCATGCTTTTCTCCATGGTTCTCAGCATCATCTTCATCATCATGGACATATTGTCTGTCACCGGCGCGCTTTCTCTCCCCGGCCCTACCGGAATCAATCCTTTCTGGAAATTCGCCTTCGTCTTCAAGTGCTTGACCGACTCGGTAGTTCTTGACGATTTCAAGGTCGCCCTGGACCGTCTCCGCGCTTTCCGAATTAGCCGATTAGGCAGTTTCTCTGGAGACATGAGCGACAGCCGCAGCCGCAACGGCAACAACCTCGTCGCCACCTGGGAAGAGATGGAGAGGGAGGCAAATGCTCTACAAAATGTCCGCAGCCCCGATGGCGACTATATTCATCCCAGCAATTTCCCCTTCAAGCCCAAGCGCGCTCGCAGGCCACACAAGGACTCGGTCATGTTTCCAAACCAACCCGACTACCGCGACTGCAACGCCGGCCTAGACCCCGAGGACATTGTACCCAGTGCGCTAGTCGATGAGCCTACTGGGCCACTAGACAACGGACATCCCGGAAGCAAGAAACAGCATCACTTCATCGACGACATGTATGGCCCTGATGAAAGACACAGGGTCGCCGAAAACGACTACGCAGAAGCAATGAGAGATATGCATCGCGACAGTCTACTCACACCCGCACCAGCCCCTGAGTCTCCGCGGAAATTCGGGCCTCATGGTTGATGGGAGGTGCAAATTTCAATGTCACGTGACTGTCGATCGAGTCCTTGGCATCCTTCCAACCCTAACCCGCGCTCGAGTCTTGGTCCAAATCCAGTCTAGTCCGCATCTAGACATGCGCTTGTCGGCACTTCGACTCACTGGATGCCACGCCACTGGACCCGACTTGATTCTCGCCCTGCAGTCTCAGAGCGGAGCCTTAGTCCTAGCCTTTTCGCCACAGCGGCGACGAGGCAAATTTCTCAACCAGGGGAAAAAAATCAACCAACCAAGAATACAACTTGAACGACGATACACGATATTCTTCACTAGTACCGCCCCTCGAGACTGCTGCCCCCCAATACACAAACAAAGACCACCAAATGGCATATCATGCGCGTAATACCAGGCCTCGGCCCAACTGCAATCTGGCTCATTTTACTCATATACCCATTTGCTTTTTGGTTTTTCAAAATTAAGCGCATATGTCACCTTTCACACACACACAAAAAACACGCAAATATATACATGTATACATATTCTTCAGCCATACATATATATGAAAAGGCCATGTACTTTGTATCTATAAAGCTAATGTAGTTAAGCCGCATGTATTCACACACGCGAGTTGCGTACCTAGACACTAGCAAGAAAGCATAAAAGTAGAAAAGAAAGGAAGAAGGAAAAAACATGTTAAATCAATTAAACTCAATGTGCAATGCACATTTACTCAAATCTTTGAAACGAAAAGACCGAAAAAGAAAGAAAGAAAGAAAGTATCGAAAAAAGAAAAAAAGTCAAAACATGAACTGAGAAATAAAAGAAAAGGCATCTTAATGCCCCGTTTGCTCTCTCAACCGTCCCTTAACACTGACCTAACACTCCTTTTACTCTTCCATGAACCGCTCATAAAAATCAATCATACTTCCTTCACTCTCCTTTTCCAACTCTTGGACGCACTGCCTCGGCGACATGACCCGGCCAATCGTTTGCATCTCCTCTTTCCATTGCTGTACCACGCTCGCCCGGGGATCCGTATGCACTAGGTAAAAATGGCGGTAGTCGCGTCGCATGTCGACGTGCAAGCCCGCATAGTAACGCATCATGGCTAGGTTGGCTGCGGCCGGGTCGCGCTTAACGGTTTTGAAGTACGTGACTGGCTCGCTGTCTGCAATGGTGCGGCGCTCGGAGAGGATGGGGAAGTTGTCGAGGATGCGGCTGAGCGGCTCGGAGGGGTGGTCTTGCTCGATGTAGTTTGTGTCGGATAGGAGAGTGTAGAGGCGGGCACGGCTGTTGTTGGGGTTAGCTTGGGTTCGCGAAGTGAAATCATCATGGGCGAAACAAACCTTTGCATTTCTGCGTCGCCACTGTCGACCCGATCTGCATACTTCTCGCAGTAATTGATTAGATACTTCATTAGTTCTGGGCGGACACATAGACGCCAGAGCAGATTTGCGGTTTCGACCTGGCGTCCCGGATTCGGCAGACCCTTAAGCTGCTTCAATTTTTCGACTTTCGCGAGGAATAGCTCGATGATTTTCAAAGCGAGTTGTGGCTCCTTGTCAAATACCTCGTCGGTAATGTAGATGAACCCGCCGACGGGGAAGATTTCCACCGGACCATAGCCGTATACGGGTGGATCAAGTGACAAAGCAGGATCATACTCGATATCTTCTTGCACGCCAAGCGAACAGACACGAACTTCATGTTGGAGTATATCGCCCAGACCGGGCAATTCGGTGAAGTACTCGAAAGCAGCGTGTACCTGGTACAAGTTAATACAGTACTAATGCCAACCCCATGTGCAACCTACGATGATGACGCCAGACCCTCCGCTCTTGATTTCCTGCTGGAAATTCGCCCACCCGCCAGGAAAATGCATACCACTAACCTCGACATGATGCATCAGCAGCCATCGAGTGATCAACTCCAGCTCCTCCGCATGCTCTTCCGAGTGGTACACTAGGAAAGCTCGCCGATCCATCAGCTTAATCCCTCTTTCACAATTATTACTGCCAAATAATTCTTCAAAGTTGAGATCGCACACGGAGTCAATCCTCTTTAGCACCTTCCCACATGTTGCTTCGAGTGCACCAGGCTCCACAGTCTCCACAGCCTCGGGCGACTTGGGGTGAGGTACATAATCGTTTGTAGGCACCAGGGTCTCTTCTGGTGCCTCAACAGTAGCCCTAGAATCTTGCATAGTCGCCTTATCCGTAGACATATCGTTGCTACTATCTGGTAGAGGACGGTAAGAAGATCTAGCATGGCCATGCGGAGGACGGGCTGGAATTCCAGTATCATAGTGTTGGAACTGGCACTTCTCCGCAGTGTTTCGACAAATGTCATTGGCCCAGTACCAGCATGTCAAATCCTGAGGGGCCAACCTATCTACACTCTTCACTGACTTTAGTAAACCTTTTTTCCGCTCGTTGTGCGGCTTTGCTGGTGTCGATGCAGTCTCTGTTCGCTTGTTTTGCGGCTCCACCGGTTTCTGTGCACCACTTGTTCGCTCATTGTGTGGCTTCACTGGTTTTGGTGCACCACCTTTTCGCTCGCATATCGGCTTTATATTCTTGTCGATTCGAGTGGCGCTCTCGCTAGAGTGATTTTCGTTTGGTACCCAGCCGGTATTTCGGTGGGCAAAGAGACACTTGTCAGCTGGCTTAAAACAGCCAGTCTTCCCGTACAGCCAGTGGACACATGTAAGAGGTAGCCTGCGGTATTTTGGGGGTATAAAACCTCCAGCATGGCCTACGGGGTAATCATTTCCGTCTGGATCCCTGTTTCGATGCAGAAATATGCAGGTTTGTGCGGGCTTTGAACAATTGTTACTGAGCCGCCATTCAGGACACACTTGCGGGATCTTATCCACCTCCCAGGGTGCTAGAGGGACATTTTCGTCAGTCAAAATCTCGCTCGTCGAAAGCTCGCTTCTAGACCCTCGCCGTGCATCATCGCGCTCTGGACTCTTTGTACGGCTCTGGCCAACCTCGCGGCGAGCATAAGGATCATCACGTGGGAATGGAGGTTTTGGCCTGATGGTACCAGACGGGTCATTTACAATCTCGAGCGCTGCCGGATCAGGCGTGCCTTCAGCGCGCGACCGCTTTTGTGCTATTGCTCGGAAGTGTAAAGTGGAGAACGCCTTTTGGCCCTTTGTCCATTCACTACGCAACTGCACCTTTGGTTGGTTTACCACCTTTATGGCACCACTACGTTTGGCCTTGTTAGCATTTCCCTGACCAGCCGAGTTGGCCGGTCTTTCTACAGAAGCAATTGAAGTATCAGAGGCACGAGCCTTTGGTGTTGCGCTGGCAACTTTTGCTTGCTGCTTTTTGGATGTTGAAGGAGGAGCATTCGCCTCATTAGCTGACTGGGGTTTCTCTACCACAGGCGATGCTGGCACAAGCGCCGCCGTAGCCGGTTTAATGCTCTGCGAAACTGCATCTTTTAGAGGTTGAGATGGTTTCTGTAGCTCCTTGTTGGTTGCCTGCTTGGTTTGGTTTGCTTTTGCGACTGGTTCCTTGCTCACAGGTGCTGCAGTGCGTTTAGTCGGGCTGCATGGTGACTGCAATGAATTGCGTCTTGATTGGCCATCATTCGCCGAACCTTTGGTGCCAATTGAACTGTGTGTCGTCTTTTTCGAAATTTCGCCCAATTCAGCCATCATTGAATCATCGGTTAAGTCTGCCTCGGATGCTGATGATAGATCCGGCTGCACTAAAGGTAGTTTACGCGCTGTTTGAGGTTGCTTAGCTGATGATGAGCTGCGAGTACCGGCGGCAGCTTGTGGAAGGTTCTGCTTCTGCGATCGATTTGATGCGGCAAGCCCATCTTCGTCTTCGCTGTCCGACACAAAGAGTGCCGACCGTTTGTTTGACAAGGCAAGCCTCTGTCGCTTCTTGTCGCGCTTTGCTTTTCTGACCGCCCTGGCCGTTTCTGCAGCTTCAATTGCGGCATGGAAGTCGTCTATGTTCTTTCGACAATACCTGTGAAAGTGGGGTTCGCCCATAGACTTCTTACGATCATGCCATGTTTGGAGCAATGGCGGTGTCCCGGACGGAGTGTTGCCATCATCGTCAGGAATTATAAAGGCCGATAGGGGCTCCCAAGTGCCTATGAGGCTTTAGTAAATCGTCGACATGCACGTGGATGTGGGGAGGTGAGATTGCATGACAGGCCACCGCTACAAAAGATGTCGAAATACTTACATCTTCACTACTCGTCAGCCAACTTCCGACAAGGCGGAATGGTCAACTCACTCGTGAAGTGGGTAGCCATCCCATTTGGTCAGGTACTTGGTACCATGGAAGGGGGGCTGGCAAGGATCTTCATCGTCCCAAATATCCCACTTCTCAGCCAGAATCTCCTCGACTGCGTAGACTGCATCGTCAGTGGGCTCGCCCTCGGCCGTCGAGGTGATGGAAATGTCGTCGGCGTCCAAGTCTGTATCGGGTTGTGGAGACATGTGGCGGGTGGGTTCCTGATTGGTGGGGAGCCGCAACTACGAAATGCTGAAACGCTGAAACGGCACGCAGGTGATCGCTGTGTGGGTGCAATTGGCCCGGCACTAAACGGAGCACGCGGTCCTGTGCAAGGTGCAGCAGCAGTGGGCACGCGGAGAGAGAAAGCAAGAGACTATCTATGTGGCGTTTTGGGCGTTGAGCGATGAGGTGGACAAAACAAGCAAACCAAAGCCAGTACCAGACAGGCACAACCGAGAGTCCCTGCGTTGCATGCACGCACACGGCAAGTAAGGACTACGTAAGTGCATGGGGAAGGTGAAGGTCGGGAATGTCACTAGCGGCTCGCTTACCTAAGACAGGCAAGGGCTCGGGCTCGCTCGTTCGCTGGGGAGGGCGCTGGCTGGTGCTTGGTGGAGCAACTCCAGGAGGCAGCGAGATACAAGCACCTGTCCACCACCACCGGCCCCAAAACACACGCCTCTCCTGCCTAGCCTGTCCTGCTTCTGCGACTCCCTCTTGGCTCTGCCTGCTAGTCCCCTCGACCACCTCACCACCAAATCCCTCTTGTCCACCCCACCGCCCAACCGCCCACCCCATCCTCCTCCCCGCCCACGGTCATAATGGCCAACGACGAATATGACGTGAGTGCCCGTCCGCCTGCAGTCGACAGTCTACCGCATCTGCTGACCGCCCGCCTACACAGTTCCTCTTCAAGGGTACCTCCAGGCCCCGTCATCGTCCTTAGACTGCCCCGCTAACCCCCCGCAGTGGTGCTCATCGGAGACTCTGGCGTCGGTAAATCCAACCTTTTGAGCCGTTTCACGCGCAACGAGTTCAACCTCGACTCAAAGTCGACCATCGGTGTCGAGTTTGCGACCCGTTCCATTCAAGTTGACGCCAAGACGATCAAGGCCCAGATTTGGGATACTGCCGGCCAGGAGCGTTACCGCGCCATCACCTCCGCATACTACCGTGGCGCAGTCGGCGCTCTGCTCGTCTACGACATCAGCAAGCACCAGACATACGAGAACGTCACCAGGTGGCTCAAGGAGCTGCGCGACCATGCCGACTCCAACATTGTCATTATGCTCGTCGGTAACAAGAGCGATTTGAGGCATCTGCGGGCAGTGCCAACTGAGGAGGCTAAGCAGTTTGCGAGTGCGTTTACCTGATATGCGGCTTTTGTGTGTTCAATCACATTCATACTAACCACTATTTGCAGGCGAGAACAACCTTTCGTTCATTGAGACGTCCGCCTTGGACGCCAGCAACGTCGAGCTTGCTTTCCAGAACATTCTCACAGGTAGGCGGCCCCCCACCAAGCAGCTCCGAGAAGCATTGCCACTAACCTAACTCCCAGAAATCTACCGCATCGTCTCAAGCAAAGCTCTTGACCAGGGCGAAGGCAGTGGTCCCGTCCTTGGCAACGACCGCAAGGTGCTCGAAATCAGCAAGTCGGCCGACGCAGAGCAGAAGAAGGGATGCTGCTAGACGAACAACCCACCAGCCCAAACAGCAATGCTCCGCCCACACTGTCTCTGGCCCTGGCCCTGGCTGCTTCTGCGTGGCGCATGTTGTTTTGATCGGGACAAGGACGGTGCGCTCCCACGGCGGGCGATACCATGAATGCAATGTGCTACACGAGTCACGCAAATGCCCTCCAATTGGCGTCCAGGAAGTCCCTCGCTTTTTACATGTGCTTTGTGTCTCTGCTTGCTTTCTGTTCGGTTAAAGGTGTCTTGGAGGGGAAGGGGAGGTCTCGATACTTGGTTTTGCCCTGCCGCAAGGCCATGCTTTTATCATGTTTGGATGCGGAAGACGATAATGGAATTGACTGATGTGTATCTAACGTCTTATGCAATGACACTTCATGTTAGATTCTTTTTTTGCGGGTTCCACAAACATACCATGTCACAATCACTATTTGGAGGGAGAGAGATATTCTTGTCCGAGAGAAAGGGAAAATGCAAAATGTCTATTGATCTGGGTATGTATGCTTATCATGCCTCATGAAACGCCTATACTCTTTCTACTGCCATTCATATCGTTAGGTCGCCACGTTTCTTCTGCCTTTGTCCCAGGAGGCAGACACTGTGCGCTCTGCTCAGACGTTCGTCTGTACGGCGACCCGCCTAGGCTATCATCTCTCTTCTCGTCCCTCGACTCGGAAATGCCTGCCATAGGATACATTCCCGTTCCGGACATGGGCGTCGGACTAGCCGTGAATGCCGCTCGAGACTTGACATCAGTCGCAAGCGGGAGTAAGGTACCATGGTCCTTGGACTTGAGCGCTTTTGCGCGCTTGTCCGCCCTGGCGGAATCGTGCGTACGGTCGTAGAGATACAGGCCGACGAAGGTGAGTACGAAACCGAATGCCTGTACTTTAGTCATTGGTTTTCCGAACCAGACAATGGCGAAGACGATGACGAAGACGCGCTTGATTAGACTTGCGACGGAGTACGTGACGGGGGAAACCATAGATAGGAGCACAAAAGCTACTATGTTTTGTCCAAAGTGGAATGTTCCGTTGAAGATAAACTCGATGAATAGTCTTCCATGGTCTAAAGCGTCGGGGTGATCTGACAGTTCGATCGAGGCATCGTGTAGAAAGTCAAAGATGAGCGTGAAGCCCTCGGACCACAACCACAACGGGAGGGTAAAGAGGAACGCAAGTCCAGAGGAGTAGCAGAGCAGATTGAGCTTGTCCGGCTTGGTAAATCGGTTGGGCGGGAGCCCGTCTTTCTCTGCGGCCGCGGCATCGTTGAAGATTTGCTTCGAGACAATGTTCTGCACGACGAAGAGGATCGCGCTGGCGAAAGCGGAAATCAGGCCGATGAAGTTGGCGTTGAAGTCCGCCGAGCACGCTAGAACCACACCCAGAGTGAGTGGTATCAGTGAGAGATAGGTAGGTAGCGAGTACTGGATCTTGAAAAAGATGCTGTATGCCATAACAGTCAAGAGTGGCGAAAGTCCTTTGATAGTATGCACGAGCGAGACTGGTATTCTCGACGTAGCGTCCGCGCTCAGTATATGCCCACCAATTTGAAAGCACGTCAGGGGCAGCGTAGCCATGACCAGTTCCCTAGAGGGCGGGCGGATTCCATATTTCAAAAAGGGCATTGTCTGTTTCAAGCGAGGAAACTTCCTGGCCAGCATGCCGAGTATCAGACACCAGCCAGATACAAACGCAAACTGCACAGTCGTGAGGGTTATAGGTTTGGGCAGCGCGGTAAGAATGGCCTTGGAGGACATGTTTGTGAAGATGGACGTCATGTACCAGGCGGCACACAGCAACTGCGCCTCGAGTTAGCGTTGCGTCATGTGTACCCTGTGCGTGGGAAAGCATACAATGAGCTTTGGCGAGAGTGGTGCCTTGAGCGCATCGGCAATCTCGTGGGCATTCTGGCTGACGCTGCCCTTGCGCGTGCGTATGGTCTTGAAGGCCTCGCTCAAGCTCTTCTGGCGCCCGTGTCTGGTCGAGGGGCCGGACATCGAAGTACTCATTCCGCCAAACCTCGCCTCTTTGCGTGGCTGCCACCGATCTGCGGGCATCGTGCTGCCGTTGATTTGAGTTGCAGGGTTGGGACTAGCGGACCGCGACGAGCTGAGGCCGTAGCCATGGTCTTCCTCGGGCATAGGCATGAGATCGGGTTGGAAGGCGGGAAATTTGAAGGTAGCATTGGGACTGGGGTCCCGCGCCGATGGGGGCGACATGGCGACTGCGGAGCAAAGCGTCGTCGAGGGGAGTGAGGGGGTTTATCGTGAATGAGTTGGTTACGCCATGGGTGGTGAAAGGGAACCAAGTGTCGGGGTTACAGACTGTAGGGAGCACAATGCTGATTACATGTACAAGACGCCAAAAGCCGCGGGGCCTTGTAACGGTAGCGAGGGGCGTGTACCAGGGATTTGGGCGGAGAATTGTCCCAAGAATAGGACGCGGTGTTAGAAAACAAGCGTCGCAATGGGTCCGTAATTAGCGGAGAATTGTCTGGCTAGCGTTCGTGATCCTATCGACACGCGTCCAAAAGCGGTTCGGCTGATGACCGGGGCAAAGTGACAGGGGGGCCGGTAGACAGGCGATTGCTTGGCTATGCGCCACCACCACCACGGCTCGTCAGCCAAGCTCCGTTGATAGAGCCGCCAACGTCTGCGTGGCTTGGTCTTGCCTGCTGCAGAGGCATCAATTGTACTTGGAAAGAAGAGAAAAAGAGCAGGAAACTCCCTTTCTGGTCTATTTCGATTGCATCGAGCAACTCCAGCAGTCATACCATGTTCATGAAGTCGAATCGACTGTCGTCATCGGTTTTGCTTTCCTCATTCTTACTCGTGTTCCAGTGGCCACTAGCTACACGAGCACAAGGCGTCTCCATGTTGTCCTTCGGTGAAACATGGCACATTCTTGGGCCTTTCCAGATTGGGACCAGAGGCACGTCATGAATGAGCACGCCAGCTTGAAAACATCCCCCCACCTACTAACAACTTCCCAGAGGCTTCTTGGGGTGCAGATCCACTAGAATATGCTGGTGGCTTTAGAAACCTCACTTATAATCCAGGCGCAACATTTCCTAGTGCCCTACCAGCGAATGGAACTGCGTCGTGGAACATCACCAAGGCTAAGCAGACCCTAAGCACTGCTGGCTCGGCTAATGCATCTCTGAGCATCAGCTACTCAAATGTCGACTGGGACTTCTTGAAAGTTGTTTACGGATGGGCTGCCGTCCAATATCAGGCTTGGGTGCGCGGCGAGATTGTCGTGGGTGGGAATGCCACTCAATCTGTCATCTTACACACAGACTCTATCCTAGAGTACTGGATCGACGACAAGCATTACTTCGGGGGCGACTACTACAGCTTCCGGCATGCGCCTCCTGTGTTGCATCTTACGCCTGGCTCACACAAAATTGACATCCGTCTGGTCCGCGACGTAAGGGCCTTTGGAGGTATTCTAGCACCAACAATTGACGTTGTAGTCGACATACGACAAGTCACTGCGTCACTCGAACTTGCGAAGCCTGGAATCCTGATGTCTGATGTCATAAATGGAAGACCCGCGTCTACTATCGGGTCGGTATCCTTGAGGAATAGCGGGCAGGAGGACATTGAGATCTTGGGCATCCAACGGTCCACTGCCAGCTCTCAAATGCCATTTGTGGAGAGAGATATGATTGGTCAGACTCCTTTTAAAGTAGACTTAGACGTCGCTGACCAGGGGGACCGCATGTCCTCAGATAATCAACGCACCTTACCCATGACCATAGTTGCTGGTCAAACGAGGCCCGTGTCATTCGATATCCTTCCAGTAGCCAGCAATACGTCTACCGCGGATTATGAGATAAAATACAGGAAAGTTGGCAGCACTCACTCTTCGACAATCTGTGCTTCCCAGCCCTTTAACCACGTAGATCTTTATGCGCCCCATAAGATTACATATCTCCATCCAGGGGGCATGGTATCTTACGCTATGCTTCGGCCTCCTGCCAAGAACGCAAATTGCTCATCTAATCGCTTGAAACTACCAGTTCTTCTGCAGCTTCATGGAGCGGGAGTTGAAGCTGATAACCCCATGGTATATCATGCACTGGACCCCGTGTCAGACCTTTGCGCGTGGGTGTTATTCCCAACAGGCGTTACTACATGGTCCAGCGATGACTGGCACAACTGGGGCTTTACTGATGTGGAAGCAGCTATCGCAGCTATTTCAGATTGGATTGAAAATAATAAATGGACCGGCCCCGGCGTTGATGCGGATCGTTGGATAGTCTCGGGTCACTCTAATGGCGGCCAAGGAACTTGGTTCGCCTTGACACATCGTCCAGACAAGGTGCTAGCTGCGGCTCCAGTATCTGGATACAGTAGTATCCAGAAGTATGTCCCATATGAGCTTTGGCAGGGCGCAGACCCCAGACGCAAAGAGATGATAAGCGCATCCCTAAACAGTTATCGTCATGAATTGCTCATGCCGAACGTGCGAGGCATTCCTATCCAGCAGCAGCATGGCGGGATTGATGACAATGTACCAGCATATAATTCGCGCCTCCTAGCACAACAGATCCATCAGGAGAACGCCAACTCGAGTTTCAATGAGGTTGTTGGCTTCAGTCATTGGTGGGATGGTGTCATGACTACTCCCCAATTAGTCAGCTTCTACTACAGCCAGACAAATAGCGAGGACGTCATACCACGAAAACTGAAGCAATTCAGCTTCCTCGTTGGCGATCCAGGAGACATGGGTAGCAAAGGGGGGATCAGAGTGAAACATTTAGAGGACCCAGGACGATACGGAAGAGTCAGTGTTCGAGGGAACATTATCAAGACCTCGAATGTACAAGATCTTGAATTCGATATTGCTCTTTGGAAGGAGTCGGTAACCATTGACCAGAAAAGGATTGGACTCCCAGGTACGCCAAGTCCAGGAGAGGCAGTAGTCAGTGTCTACAAATCGGCCGACGGTTGGACACTGGGTCCAGCTGGGAAAGAAACCAGGAGCCTCCAACGAAATGGTCGCCAGCTGGGTTCCATGACTGCTGTTCTGCGTACACAAGGCTCTTTCATCATTCGTCATTCAGGGTCTATGGCCACATCGCATATCGCCTTGCAGGTTTCCCGTAATCTCCACCAATACTTCAAAGCAGACACGCAAATTCTCCCATCTGTATCAAATTCTATCCCTCCAGATTCCTCTGGAAACGTCATTACTCTGGGTATCGCCAGTAGTCTCCCGCCATTCCAGTCTAGCTTTCCTATCTATGTCAGTGAATCTGGAGTCATTGTTCGCGATTATCGTGGTCAGGAACACCAGTATGGGGAGGAGGCCAGTGGTGCTGCGTTCCTTCGCCCCCTCGAAGGCGAACGACTGGAATTGGTGCTCTGGGGTTCTGATGAGGCAGGACTGCAGCAGGCGGCACGGATTCTGCCCATTATGACAGGCGTGGGACAACCAGACTTTGTAATTTTTGGTAAAAGTGCAAAGTGGAAGGGTATTGAAGGTGTGCTGGCTATGGGCTTCTTTGACTCTAACTGGGAGATTACACCGGCTAGTGTCATTGACAGTGACATTGGCACATATCAGGCTGATTAGGCATATTTCTAAGACCATGGACTGTGCGTATACTTGGGCAGTTACATCTTTATTGTTGTTGTCTTTACTTTCTTCTTCCATCAACTAAAAGTAATTCCTAGATTACGAAGACCGTCTCTTCATTCAAACCGAATTTTTTTTTGAACTTCTATATCACAGAAAGGAATCTTCGGGTTTCAGCGCTAAAGAAGCTCTCTTAATTTCTCCTTGTTTGACCACTGCACTAATTCTGAGCCAAAAAATGTATCTAGCCACCCCAGAGAACCAATGTATAGCCAACACAACAATTGTCGTTGTCTTCGCTACTGGAGATTCCATAAGCACTTGGACGGCAAGACTGGCACAGATTATACTCTTGGCATGGAGTGAAAGTGAATGCGGAAAATCCCGCCATGACGCGCCTGCCTTCGCACTCACTGCGACTGATTTAAACGCTCTTCTCTCGCCGCCACCCCACCTTCTTCTTTTTGCTGTGGCTTCCCCGTCCCCCTCCTTCCTTTTGTGCCACCATTACTCTCTCTCTCTCTTTGTCTCGGCACCTTCTGCCACCTAATCTGTGTACATTTGAGTTCATCGTCGCTTCTGTATCTACCTTGGCCATATACGACGCCGCCCAAGCCTCAACAGGCATCTGTCCTGCATCTTATCTGCACATTTGCCCCCATTACCCCAGATTTGCTTCCCCACCACCACCACCTTTCGGAACCGCAGTGTTGTCCCTGTACAGCCTGCATACTACGTGAGCTTTCTAGATTTATACCATCTAATCCGCCGCACACAAGTTCAAGTGCCGCGGCCATGAGCTTCAATATCGCGTCCGACGGCTCGCCTACACCTCGCAAGGGTCCCACCCGGTTCCCGGTACCAGGGGACCTCAAAATCGACACTTCACCCGAGGCTTTGGGTCAGGCGGTAGGCAACTTGAGTCTAGGCGGCTATCCATATGCTTTGCAACGCGTGTTTGGCTCGGCATTGACTTCCAATACACAGGGCTTCAAGCGATCACTTGGACCTTCTGCCCTGGGCAATCGACCGCTTCTGGAACCACACAATCCGCTCGATGGTTACAAGGTTCGTGGTGCTCATACTTGCCCCTTGGCGCATCAACTGTACTAATAAATATCATATATGCAGAAGTCCAGCACAGAAGCCGATGAGGATCGAGCCATAGTGGACTCAATGTTGCAGCGCTTCAACAGGCACTCTCCTCTCCATGATCCGTATAGTTCTTCTAGCGGCTCTGTTTCCCTTACTCCAGCCACGGAAGATTTCACGTCCACGCCACCCACGGAGATGGAAAACTCGGTTGTCCTTGTCGAAGCTGTCGAGTTACAGAAGCTGAAGCTTGAGCTACAGGAAGCTCGCAACGAAGTCAATCGCGTGAACCAAGAGATGCACAGCCAAAATGTAGCCCGATCAACCATGGAGCACCTCACCCAATCGTCTGAGCCTGATTATGGCTACTCAGACGACGTCACCGAGCAGACTCTTGCAACCCTACAGAACAAGTTCAACGCCTCGACCCAAGGCACCTACGGCTGGGGCAATGGGTCTGCTCGTCCAGCTCACGTGGGCAGTAATGGATTCGGAGCCCCCTATCCGACCCAGGCACAAATACAGACCCGATCACAGCCCTCACAGTCAAGCTATCGTCGTACTGGCTACTTGAATGAACCTACTCACTTTCCGCTCGACCAAAGCTTCCGCAGCACCAGCAGGGCAAGCAACGTTAGCAACGTGATGAATAGCGGTATGTCTAATAGTGTGTATACTGGCTCTAGCAATGGTATGGGTGTGGGCATGGGTGTGAGCAACAACTTGAGCAACCCGCCTACTCGTCCAAGCTCCGCATTTGATCCAGGATACAACCAATACGCTCTGCCGCCAATGTATCCTATTGGTCACCCGACTCCAATCGGCACCATTTCCAGCAACTTATCTGCGGACGCGAACGAGTTCAACTTCACCAATAACATGGGATCTTCCCCATGGAATACACAGGTTAGTCTTCGATTGTTCTCATACCCGGATTCTGAACTGACAATTGCTCAGGCCCAACCCGAGACTGGCACTACCCAGTACGTTCCTCCTGTCGAGCCTATGAACTACCGTCGTCTGCTAGACCGCAACATGAGCTGCAACTGGAAGTATATTGTTGACAAGATCATCTGCAACAACGATCAGCAAGCTTCCATCTTTCTCCAACAGAAGCTCAAGGTGGGCACTCCAGAACAAAAGTATGAAATCGTCGAAGCGATCATTTCCCAAGCGTATGCTTTGATGATCAACCGGTTCGGCAACTTCCTTGTTCAGCGCTGCTTCGAACATGGTACACACGATCAGGTAATTGCCATTGCTCAAGCTATCCGCGGCAACACTCTTGCGCTGAGCATGGATGCTTTCGGTTGCCACGTTATCCAGAAAGCCTTCGACTGCGTTCCCGAGGAGTACAAGGCAACCATGGTCCATGAGCTTCTCCGTCGCATTCCAGAGACCGTAATCCATCGCTATGCTTGCCATGTCTGGCAGAAGTTATTCGAGCTTCGCTGGAGCGACTCTCCGCCCCAGATCATGCGCTATGTCAATGAAGCCCTTCGCGGTATGTGGCATGAGGTTGCATTGGGCGAGACCGGAAGTCTTGTTGTACAGAACATCTTTGAGAACTGTCTCGAAGAAGACAAGGTATTTGCTCACGATACATGTGATATGTTAATCCTACTGACCATTGTAGCGCCCCTGCATCAATGAGGTATTGGCCAGCATCGATGTGATTGCACATGGACAGTTTGGAAACTGGTGCATTCAGCACATCTGTGAGCATGGCGCGCCCGCTGATCGTAGTCGTGCAATCGAGCACATTCTTCGCTTTAGCACGGAGTACAGCATGGATCAGTATGCTTCTAAAGTCATCGAGAAATGCCTCAAGATTGGCGGCAGCGAGTTTCTGGACCGTTATCTCGACCGTGTTTGCGAGGCTCGCCCTGACCGTCCACGTATGCCTTTGATTGACAGTAAGTGACGATCTCTGTGCTCGGTCAATGCAAGAGAGGCTAATTTCGAGACAGTTGCGGGTGATCAGTTCGGCAACTATCTCATCCAGTACATCTTGACCAATAGCAGCTCCCAGCATCGCGAGCTTGTCGGTGGCCACATTCGGAAGCACATGGTTTCACTTCGCGGTTCCAAGTACGGCTCCCGTGTCGCGATGCTTTGCTGCAACCCCGCCCTTACCACGCGCCCCGGGCCCCCAGCTGGTATGCTTCCACGCTACGGCAACCCGACGTCGCGACCCACTTTTGGCTCTTTTCGGTAGATGTCAAGTCTGGGGCTCCAGACATCGCCGCCCACATACGTACCGTTGGGTATCATCAGCTTGTGCACCCCTCGCTCTCAATCTCGAAGAAGGTCTCGTGGATATGCCCAAAAGCTAAGATCAATGTCGAAAAAATTGTCAGATCGATTGGCTTAAGATGAGCACACTGAGCATGAATTGCTTTCTCCTGACACAACATCGCTTGGTGGATATAGTTTATTGACCTACATGACTTTTCTTGTTTATCCTGACATTTTCATTAGTCGTGACGGCTTTGGTCAGATCAGCGAGGGAAGTCAGGGGCGATATGACGAGCAGCGAACTGGATTGTGCGTACATAGTTATACTTCTTAATAAGCAGACTGATTAACGTGTTTTATCAGTAAGCGGCCCACATCAGTAAGTGGCCCACCCCACCAAACTTGACGCGGCTCTTTGCGCAATTGCTCTACAACAACGCAATAATATTAGATAGAAATAAGAGGTATTATTCTTTATCTAGATTTACATGAAGTCCGAGTAT